>NW_005872084.1:89669-96301 GCF_000147115.1 Myotis lucifugus
CAATCCCATATCAGATATTTCTCATGCAAAACAAGACTGTTCAAATAAATCTGTTGATTAGGAAGATATCAACACATTACAGCTGTGCCATTTACAATCGATCTTTTCTATTACTGATAGGCCTATACCTCCATTTCAGGACTAGCACCAGGCCCATACAGTATGAAGAGCCTGTGCCATTCCTGGACTAGCTCTGGCCAGGTCTACATTCAAGTTTATCTGCAATATAACTTGATTGTGTCCCAAATCTTCCATCGGCCAGCCATGTAACTTAGTGTGGCTGAGGTCATAGATATGAATGGTTTGTTTCTGCCAATACCAAAATAATAACAACAATAAAAAGGTAATAACTCCTCAACTTGTAATGTACAAATAAATCACCGGGAATCTTGTTAACCTGCAGATTCTGACTCAGTAGGTCTGGAGTGGGGCCTAACAATTCATTTCAAATGAGCTCCCCAATTAGCTGATGCTGCTGGCACTTGGAAGATACCACTGTGGAGGTAGACTCATGATACCAGCAGCCTGTGGCTACTGCCCATGCAAATCTGCTCCCCAAATAGACATGTGCTATGAGTACAAAATCCACATCAGATTTCAAAGATTTTGTACAAAATATTGAAAAAATAACTTATTAATAATCTTATATGGAGTAAATATTTAGAAAGTATTTTAGATATATTGAGTTAAGTAAGATATAATATCAAAATGAATGTCACCTGCTTATTTTCACTTTTTAAATGTGGCAACTATAAATTTTTAAATTACATATGTGACATGCATATTTCTACAGCACTGAGATAATTTATGAGATTGGCTATGTTTTGCTCTTTAACATATCTCAAAAGTGGTATATATGTGAGTATATATGTGTATGTATTATGTAGATAAATATTATATATATATATATATATATATATATATATATATATATATATAACATCTCCATGTCTGATAAAGAACCTCTTTGACATGCCTGCATGGAGGTGAAATAACTCTATTCTGCATTCTAACAACTAAATGTTTCCAACTATAAGAAAAATCAACCTGTTTATTTACCTACTAGAGGCCTGGTGCACGAAATGCATGCACAGGTAGGGTCCCTAGGCATGGCTGGTGATCAGGGTTGATAAGTTTCCTCACCTCCCTGCCTCCCCGCCTCCTCCTTCCCTTGCTCCCTCAGTGCCCCGCACCCCGCTGTCAGCGCACATCATAGTGAGCGATTGAACTCCTGTTCTCCTGATCGAACTCCCAAAAGGACACTTTGCATATTAGCCTTTTATATATATATAGATAGGAAAAGTATTTGCTTGGGAAAAGGAGTAAAGTAAGATTTTATAATGCATAATTTAGGGTCTCTTACTCCATTTATTTTCAGTTCTCTTTGCTCTGATTCAATGCTCAGGCCCATTGACAACTGAAAAAACAAATCCAGAGAAAAAAGAGCCAACCCCTCCCCACTAAGTCTCTATTTAAAGAGCAAGGAAACTTTTCTAGAAACCACCAGTGAACTTTACTTCCATCTCAGTGTTCCAAACAGACACCTTCCCAATTCGGAGCCAATTCCTGTGGCCTGAAAATTTGCCATGTTCTTATTATCTTGGACACCATTTCCTGAATCAATCACTGGTTAAAGCAATGGCATTAACAAAATGTGCTTGGACTAACCATGGCCCACTCCCCAAGGAGTGAAGTTGACTCTCTAAAGTTCAAGGCTGTCACCTAATGGGACAAAAGAGTAGGGTGGAGGAGGAATAAATTCAATGCCAACAACCGTAGGTGAGAACCCACTCCTATTTTAATATGTGTAGAGTTATTATCTTCAAAATAATTATACCATTAATGGTGAACATTTTTAAACCCCCAAAATATATAGAAAAATTTATACTAGTACCCAGGATTGTATCACTTAGTAATAAAATAGTAGTAACTCTTCCTCTCATAGGAAGTTTTCTTTAGGCACGCACATATGCATAAGTTGTATAAACTATAAATACTCAACGCTAACCTTTTCTTTTTCTCCTTTTTAGCCTGCTGTTTATCTATATCATTATTTTTTTCTAGCTACAAATATTCCATTGTGCATATATATCATAATTCAGGACTTCCCATGTGCTAACAATAAGTTTCGGATATACCTCCAGATGTGAAAACACTCAGAATACAGCTGTGTCAGAGCATGGTGCTGACGGCACCCCTCAATGATAAAGTGTGGGAAGCTCAGCCATTAACTTCCACTGTTTTTAGTTATTTATGCTATTTCCAAACTTGTTATCAGAAACAAATCATTATAAACATTGTTAGACACATATATTTTCCATGAGAGATCTTTTTAGACACTTGTATTTCCAGCAGGTTTTTAAAGCCTCTAAGAAAAATGGAGATGCATCAGCTGCATTGTCATCCTTCATAGGCCTACAAATTCACCACCCAGCAAGAATCACAAAGAACAGTCGTGTTCATTTGACACCACTTGGGGTAATAATTAGAACTGAAGTGACCTCTTTCACTAGACTTGCTGGTAGTAAAATAGTGTTATTGTCAAACCAGGACAGAGGAGGCTGGCTTCCCTAATGTTCAGCTCACGTATGGTTGCTTCAAGCCAGTATTTGATCCATGGATAGTACAGGAGGTTTTATTCAAATTTCCCTGTGTGAAGAGGTGTGTGTGTGTGTACGTGTGTGCGTGTGTGCGTGTGTGTGTGTGTGTGTGTTCGTATGTACTCATATAAGAGAGGAAGAGAAAAACAGATGGGCAGATAGGCAGACAAAAAAACCCCCACAAAAACACAGACATACAAGCAGCATTTTAAAAATGAATTTGGCTGAAGTTAGAAAAGTTTTTGTTAAAAACCTAAAGCAGCGTTCTTCCCAAAGCAGCTATAATTAGCCCCATTTGACAAAGAAGGTAAAGGCTCAGAGAGTAATGAAACTAGACAGTCTTCAGCGCAATCTTTGACTCAAAATCTCTTGCTCCTGTTTCGAAGTCAGCGTTACCTTCCAGAAAGAACTGCTAGCACGGTCTGATTACAGGCCATTTAGGGAATATATCGTAAAAAAAATACATGTTGATATGAATGAAAGTTGATCTTGATAAAGCAGGACGATTTGGTAAGTTCTCTCTATTCAGGGAGCTGTGTGATAAAGGTGTCAGATCCACGTTAGCATGGCACCAGCACACTGGCTGGTAAGATAGCCCTCTTTTTAAATGGCTACATTAATCGTTGCCTACAGACCAGTTTAACTTCTGGGAAGAGATGTGCCAGCAATGTCCCCAAGATGCCCGTGTAGCTCAACACTAGGTACTGCACAGCTCGGTTATTTTGCGGTACTTATCATTGCCTTATACATTTAAACTATGGGAAGATTACCAATAACCAGCCACAGAATCAACTGAGCCAATGATAACTTAATATTAAATTCTGTAGAAATTGATAAATAAGCTATGAAGTTGTAACAACTTATTGGGATGATTAAAAACATAATTTTATGCATCATTGGTCTGATGCTGCTTCTGAAAGAAGCCCATCAGATCAGGAACTGGAGTCCCAGTGGTCAACGGGAGACAGAGCCTCAGTGGGGAATGTTCAGAGAAAAACTTCTACACACTCACCTACACCCCGACATCCCTGAACCATATCTCTGGTGGGACCCTCTCCAGTACCTCTCTCTTAGCATTGGATTCATTCTCTTTTCAGTTCCTTTAGCTGCCCTCTTTTTAACTCCCTCTGTGTTCCTCTATACTTTTTCCTGCTTCTGAGCCACTGGATAAAGATAAAACTACAAAGCAAACTCGATTTGCATCTTTACTACAGAGATGGGGGCATATTGTAATTGCCAAATCAAAATATTTGCTCACGCACCACCTAAAATCACCCTACCCCACACACTTCAGAAACCTCTGCCTCAAGGAATTCTGTCCTAAAATATAGGCAAAAAGACTCAAAGACAAACAAGAAGAGAACAGCTGAAGCCCCAGTCCTCTGACACTGAGAAAGCAACAGCTCTCCAAGCAGCCAACGCTGATGACCAAGGACAAAGCTTTTTTTTTCCTATGGCAAGTCTTTCCACGAGGAGTGATGATTGATGACCTTGCAGAATACACAATGTCCTAATAACGTGTGTACACATGCCTAGCACATTTGGCTTTCCGTATTTATTTGCCAGATTGTATATGTCAAGGCAGCCCTTGAAATGATCTTAATAAAGAAATGTGATTCATACCTGGATGGTTGCAGAGAACGTTCAAAATATAAAATCCATTTAGTACCAATTAGTCTCAGAACATTATTTATGTAATCTGTCACAATGGCAGATATTAGCGAGAACATTTTTCTCTTTCCTTTGGAACAGTTTATCAATCACCCTTGTTCCTGACAAGCCCTGAGGAGGAGAGCATTTTTCAGGGTGCATTAGGAGACTCTAAAAATAAAAGGTGAAACTAGTGTTTATGAGAAGAATATGGGCTGATTGCAAAGACTAGAGAAAAGACTATTTATTCTCCAGGTCACCTTAGTCAAGGGGAGCAGTCAAGCTTGCTCAGGCACTGGCAGTGCTCTGAGGCGAGGGGACAAGTCTTCCAGGGGATTATTTTTTTTAAAATATATATTTTATTGATTTTTTACAGAGAGAAAGAGAGAGGGATAGAGAGTTAGAAACATTGATGAGAGAGAAACATTGATCAGCTGCCTCCTGAACACCCCCTACTGGGGATGTGTCCACAACCAAGGTACATGCCCTTGACCAGAATCGAACCTGGGACCCTTCAGTCCGCAGGCCGAGGCTCTATCCACTGAGCCAAACTGGTTAGGACTTCCAGGGGATTCTTAAACTTGTGACGTGCAGACATGAAGGGGCTACACAACACTGTGATTAATACCTGGCTTCCAACAAGCAATGTGCAACGTATTGATAATGCGGTGCTTTTCAAATTTGCAAAGATCACAGAATTCAGGTTACCCGATGAAGTCAAATAAGCAATAAAATCCTTGTACAAGAAGTGATCATATCTCGTACTTACACAAGGTTGTGCTGGTTTCATCTTGAAAGTGGGAAGTGAGCCGCATTTGGTCCTGAGAGCAGCAATCGCGAAAGTCCTGGACTCCCGTCACAGTGTTCTCTTGGCGAGTCATTCAATGCCACCAAGGCCTCCATTCCACTTCGGGAAAACAGTTCCCAGGCGCCACGTGGCCTCCAGGAGCTGAAAAGCAGAGTTTCCCAGGCCATATTACAATTACTTGGGAGGCTTTCCAATAGGTTGACTAACCCCCACCCCAAAACAGACTAAATAATACTCTCAGAAGAGGGTTCAAAAGCAGCCCGCACAAGAAGGGCGAGGAGAGACGGAAGATGGGCGAAGACCGCTCCATATCTGTTGGTGCAGGTTTTTAACAAGGGAACTTCCTTAACAGGCTTGTCTTGGGCTCCCACAAGCCAAGTAGATCTCCACACCCGCCCAGCGAATCTTAAAAGTTTACGTGGGAGCCTAAACAGGGTTGTGTCACGGACACCGTCCAGCTGATCTCGACAACATATTACCATCCCAAGGCCACGTCCTTGGAAGTAGCTCAGGCTGTCCCCATTGCCAATAAAGTAGCCATTGTTGGATGATTCCGGTGGAAGGACCTCTAAGGGACCCACACCATGTTCCCAGAAGGAAGCGTCAGTTATGTTTCCAAAGCACAGAGGACTCTCAATGTTGGAATAAAACTACAGCAACCACCAAGTGGCCTAGAACCTGTGGCACCCCGTTAGCAATGAGCACACCAAGTGCCCAGATTCTGGTGTCTAATGCTGTCCCCCGGCAATAGGTATCAGGGCTCTTTGGAGAAATGCCTAATTTTCAGGCCACGGCAGGAAAAACACAAGCTGAGCCTAGAGGATCTCTCAGTGTGTAAGAGTAAAGAATGCTAAAAAATCAAAAGGATAGGGCTTGTCAAAGGGACACAAGAGCCCATCTGAAAAATATGCCAATGGCCAAAGGTAGAACAATTGAGTAACTAAATAATGAATGCAATATTATATTACAAAATATAATACATATATATGTATAAATATGTGTCCATACTTATATAAATGGATGGGGGAGAGAGAGAGAGAGAGAGAGAGAGAGAGAGAGAGAGAGAGAGAGAGAAGAAACAAATCTTTACAAAATTTGAATTCCAAATTACTTATGTATATACATCAGGAAGTGAAACTTAGCACCTTCTCCCCACCTTTTTGAGTATGGCTATGCCAGAAGCCAATTCCAGCACATCATAATTGCAAGAGTTTCATCAAAAGGTTGATGGAACTTGGGAACTCAACAAGGGCTGAGTCACATATATTATCGCCTGTTGGGAATGGCTAAAGGCATTTCCCCAAACCTGAAAAGGGATGATTGCTTGCTGCCAGACAGCTAAGGGCATCTCAATCTACATGTTATTGCCCCCTGTTGGCCAAACACCTGAACAACCATAGGCAATTCCCCATTCTAACAATGGATTCTGTACTAAACCCTACTCTTTGAAGTGTATATCTCCACCTTGCCTTAGGACAATTTGTGTTAATAAAAAGCAAGGGGTCCTGAGACTAGGAGAACTTAGTTCCTTTTAGCTAAACTCCCCTGACCCCCAAATGCCTTCAAAATTATAT
>NW_005872084.1:96564-99645 GCF_000147115.1 Myotis lucifugus
CAACTAAATGTAAATAAGTAGTATCTTGGATAGGAACCTAGAACAGAAAATGAACATTAGTGGGAAAACATGTAAAATCTGAATAGAGTGTGAAGTTTGGTTAATAGCAATATAACAGTGATAGTTTCTTAGTTGTGACAAATGTACAATATGGAAATGTAAGATATTAAATTAGGGAAAATATTGGAGTGAGGGGTATATGAGAACTCTCTGTAACATCTTTACAACTTTTCTTTAAATATAAAGCTATTTTATAAAACATGCTTTTTTTCTGATTTTGAGAGAGAGGGGAAGGGAGAAAGAGAAACATTGATTGGCCGCCTCCTGCACTACTGGGGATCGAGCCTACAATGTGGGCATAGGCCCTGATGGGGAATCAAACTTTTGGTACATGGGACAACACTAAACCAACTGAACCATACCAGCCATGGCAAATGTAAAGCTGTTTTAAAATCAAAAGTTTATTTATTTTAAAAAGGCATACCATCTATGTAGGAGACTACTTTTTCCCTTATTAGCTGCCTCCACACCTTGAGCCTGACCCTGAAGCACATAAACAATATGAAAGGAGCTGGAAGCAGAGAACAGGTTTCTAGCTACACAGAGCCTGGCACATAAAAGTTATTAAAATTTTTATTAAAGAAAAAAAATATGGTGACAGAAGATTATTTGACTTTGGGTGATGGGAACACAATGCAATATACAGATTATATGTCATAGATATGTACACTTGAAACATATATGGATCCTGTTAACCAGTGTCACCCCAATAAATTTAATTTTAAAAATAGATTATGGAAAAAAAGGAAGAACTATTAAAAAACAGGCAAGGGGATATGGAAGGAAGGTGTAGAGATGGGATAGACATATTCTTAAACTACTGTCACCTGAGTCTGACAGAGAAGATAGGGTAGAGGATGAAAGAGGGATGCAGAGAGAAAGTGAGTTGTGCCATCAGTTCTCTGTGAAAATGTGGAGACATCTATTATTCTAACTGGAGGGTTCATTCATTATTTCAATACAGCCTCATAAGAGTTCCTGGACAGATGTGAATATTTCCATTTCATAGTTGAGGAGATTCAGACACAGGGAGGTGAAATGCTGCACTTGAGGTCTCCTTGTATACCTGAACAAAGATGCTAGTGGACTGCAATGAAGGTGAATTCATTCTAGGCTTGTAACTCTTATGGAATGTAAATGACATGAGATTTCCCACCTCTAACACCTAAGGATGTATTAATTAACAAGTGGAGAAGCCGCCAGATTGTGTTGCTCTAAATGACAATCGGCAGGATCTATGAGTTATGCCAGCAGAGAATGCTAAGCCAATCCAGGCTTTGGAAGTTTGGGAATTCATAAACAACTTGTGTAAATGTGAACAGGATTACCGAGCAAGACAGTCTGAATGCCCAGACTAATATCCATTCATCGAGCCAAAATTCCTAAGCCTTCTCTAGATCACAACTCAAACTCGAGCGTTAATTTCACTGTCTTCTTTCCCATGTAGCGTCTCACTGATAGGCTATCAGGTTCTCCCACAAGTATGAGTCACCTCCTTTGAAAGAAGAAGGGCAGGGGAGGGGTGGGAGAGAAGCTCCCTTTTACAAGGTGAATGTCAATTCTTCATCCCTGCTGCTCCATAAACCAGTGCTGGATCTCCATTTCACCCCTGTGTCTCTCCAGAAGGCACACCCCTGGCCAAGGATGTGCCAAGTTGATGCCATAAAAGGGGGTTCATGCAATAGTGGTCACCGGCCTTGAAACTTCTTCAGCTTAACTGGTAATATACTTTAACCTATTTTTTAAATCTCTTTGAGACCAGATACACTTCCCTTATGAGAGAATCCTGGATCCTAAAATTAAGCCCTGTCTGGTCTGCCTCAGGTCCTCTTCTTCTGATTTAAAATGTTGCCCTCTTTATTGTTGTAATCTTGGTCGACCCTCTCATCATCATGTCACCACAAGCAATCATAGCAATCTTTTGAATTTTTACTCTGTATGAGGTTCTGTATTAAGTAGTCTATGTGCATGATCTCCTTCAGTCTCATTATGAACCTCATTTTTCAGAGGTTCATAATACCAGGAAAAAGCAGGACTCAATTCAAACCCAGATTCAGAGCCTATGCTCTAACCACTTGGTAAATGTGCCTTCAAAGTTTAGGAGAAAATTTGTATGGTCAGTGCCCCACCTGGGTTGGGTTAGGTTAGGTTAGGTTAGATTAGATTAGATTAGATTAGATTCCCTCTCAGGGCTTTTCATACTCAAGCGATGGAATATAAGCTCCATGAGAACAGAATTTTCTCTTATTTTTCTTTGTTTTTTACTGCTGTGTCTCAGTGCTCGGCTAATGGCTGGCAGAGAACTGAGCATGCAATCACTCTTTATTGAATGAACAATTACAACACTCTGTAGAGATAGTAGAATATATTATAAAAACTTGAAATTTGGAGTTAGGTAAACTTTTATACTTACCAAGTAAATTGATTTTTACCAGATTGCACAATATCCCTGAGCCCGGAAAATGAGCACAGCGATTCCTTCCTTACAGGCAACTCTCGAGGACAAATGAGAAAACCCACACAGAGCACCACAGAGCTGGCACATCCTGAGATTTGACTCTTGGTCTATGCCAGTGGGTGTTTCATTTTATGGCCTTTTTCTCTGTCTTCTGACTAGTTTTCTTATTAGAAGTCATGTGTGTAAATTCAAATTAGCCCCTTGATGAAGTCTGGCTTCCTCATTCATTGGCCAAACCCCATCTTGTGAATGTTCTAGAGACACTTTTGGATTCTGCTTTCATACACAAAAATAGCCTTGCCAGAATCATCCCCGGGATCTGTCTGAATGCAGATGACAAGCCCGGGTGCTGACTGATCAGTAGAGAGGAGAGATGGGCTGGCTTTCATTTTAGGCAAGAGGGGACAAGTGCATTCATGGGAAACAGAAGTTATTGGTTTGGAGAAAAGAGCTATTGCAACAAAAGAGGCTATTATGGTTGACGACATGCTTCTACTGTAAAGTGCCTCAGAGGGTCTGCTCCTATTTTTTTATTCCTTGAAAATGAAGCAAGATGTGCTAGT
>NW_005872084.1:100005-100872 GCF_000147115.1 Myotis lucifugus
AGAGAGGAGGGAACAGGACTTATTCAAAGCTGACTGTCATCCCACAATTTGAAATTACACATTTTCTTTCCAGGAGAAGAAAATAATAAAAGCATTTTGTTTCACAGCTAAAGTTGTTCTGCTGATAATGTGGTAAGGGGCACAAAATATGATTTACTATGGCTGAAAATACTGAAATTGGTCTGAACTACTTTTAAAGGTAATTTGGGATGCCTACAAAACATTCTGGATACGCTATGTTCAAAAAACCAACCAACCAACCAACCAACAACAAACAAAACTCTGCCCTGTCTGGTGTGGTTCAGTTGGTTGAGCCTCCTCCCATGCACCAAAGGTCACTCGTTCAATTCCTGGTCAGGGCACATGCCCAGGTTGCAGGTTGGATCCCATCCCTGGTCCAGTGCATATGGGAGACAACAGACCAATGGTTCCCTCTCACATTGATATTTTCTGTCTCTTTCCCTCTCCCTTCCTCTCTCTCTAAAATCAATAAAAACATATTTTAAAAAAACACACTGGCAAACGACATTACTTTGTCTATCTCTCAGGATTACTTTTCTCTGCATGACTCCTCCACTTTCTCCCTCTGCTGGATTTTCCCCTGTTCTCTGTCCTGGAGCCAAATTATGCCTGGCTTTATCTTATGCTTATTCATCTCTCAGTGCTTCACACATCCGCACAGAAGTGAGCATAGGACGGGTGTCTTGAAACTGCTCTTCTCTCAGTCAGTTTCCGTTTCCAGGTGCCGCCCATGCCATGATCAACTCACAGCAGCAAGTACAATTCTAGTATTTAAAGAGCCATATTTTCAGCAAAACATGGCTCCTAAATGCAAGCCAACTGCTTCATCTGATGCTCTATCAAAGA
>NW_005872084.1:101635-102920 GCF_000147115.1 Myotis lucifugus
TAGATGAGTGGATAAAAAAATCTGTAGTACAATTTACACATGGAATACTATGCAGCTGTAAAAAAGAAGGATCTCTTATCCTTTGAGACAGCCTGGAGGGACCTGGAAAGTATTATAAGTGAAATAAGCCAGTTAGAGAAAGACAAGTATCACATGATCTCACTCATATGTGGAACTTAATGAACAAAATAAACTGAGGAACAAAATAGATCCAGAGACATAGAAGCATGGAACAGACTGTCAAATCTCAGTGGTAAGGCATGGGTGGGTGGGAAGAGATCAACCAAAGAACTTGTATGTATATATGCATAACCCATGGACACAGACAATAGTGTGATGAAGGCCTGGGGCAGGGGGTGGGGTGGGCTAGAAGAGGTTAATGGGGGAAAAAATGGAGGACATATGTAATACTCTGAACAATAAATATTTTTTAAAAATGTATTTTTATTGATTTCAGAGACGAAGGGAGAGGGAGAGAGAGATAGAAACATCAATGATGAGAGAGAATCATTGACTGGCTGCCTCCTGCATGCCCCCCACTGGGGACTGAGCCCACAACCCAGGCATGTGCCCTTAGCCAGAATCAAACCTGGGACCCTTCAGTCCACAGGCTGATGCTCTATCCACGGAGCCAAACCAGCTAGGACCAATAAAGATTTTTTAAAAAAGAAACTATTAAAAAAAGATTGCTTGTCCTAGATCAAGGATTCACCTCCAGTCCAATCTCCTGGGACATAGGAATAGAGGCACGGATGTGATTGCCTGAGGTGAGGAATTGTAGACAGGGACATTTCTATAAAACCTGTGTAAAGGCACATGTGATATTATCAGCCAAAATATATCTGTGTTTAGTAAACTACCAATAAAGTGGCAATAAGACCACCTCTAAAGGTAGATATGTGTTTATTTCATAGAAAGGTTGGCAGTTCAAATTATTGTGTCAATGGTTCCATCTATATAGAGAAAGAAGCTCAGGGAAATGGTAAAATGGTCTTCATATTTAGATGCAAATTAATTTATAAAATAACTACTTAATTTGCAAGCCAATACTAGATGCCACAGGGAATATAAGAAATATTAGAGATGTACCATGCCCATGAGGATTTTCTTTTCCCACCTTTACTTTTTTTTTGTTTTTCAGGATTTCCAGAAAATGATGAAGCATGTATTAGAGATCAGTGCTAGTACAACATAGGACCTGAGAGTTGTGCAAACAGAGATACAAATCAATGGGATATCAAACATCTAAACATTTAAAAGAAAATTCTATCAATTAGCCAGATGT
>NW_005872084.1:103946-105491 GCF_000147115.1 Myotis lucifugus
TATAATTTTGGCAACAAAATGACAGCAGCCATTTTACTTTAGAGGTCCCTGTCGGTTAGAGTAACAGGCTGAGGGTTCCTGTTTGTCCGTACTCTTCTCCAACCTGAGTCCAAATCCTCCTTCTGACTGGGGTCCAACGTCAACTCCAGGACCACCACCCGATGTTTCACTGAAATCTCACAGAAGCAGTACCCACAAAGAGGCAACAATCTTTCCTAGACCCCTACACCATCCCGTCACAGTGCTCTCCAGCAGCTGGATATGTCTGCAGGCTCCAACTCACCCACTTGACGCACACTAGTTCACCTGTGCCAGAGACCTCTCTCTGATTTTTTTTTTTTTGGACCTTTTGTTCCCATATCCTCCCACCGCTGGGTAAGGTAAACTTCCTATTCCCTAATACTTATGGTGACTGTGTCTCTAATTAAGCAGTGACTGACTTAGCAAGTGGTGGAGCCATGGGGTTGGGATCCAGGAGCACCCTCTTAGGGACATGCAGCTATCGAAGGCAATATTAGGACTGGTTAGCCAAAACCGGTTTGGCTCAGTGGATAGAGCGTCGGCCTGCGGACTGAGGGGTCCCAGGTTCGATTCCGGTCAAGGGCATGTACCTGGGTTGCGGGCACATCCCCAGTAGGAGATGTGCAGGAAGCGGCCAATGGATGTTTCTCTCTCATCGATGTTTCTAACTCTCTGTCTCTCTCCCTTCCTCTCTGTAAAAAATCAATAAAATATATTTAAAAAAAATATTAGGACTGGTTAGAATTCTTCATTATTTTGCTAAGAAGAAAAAGAAAGTATTTATACCAGTTTTCTCCCATGAATATCTGGTTACACACAAACCTTCCTAACGTTTCTTTAAAACCAAAGGGTAAGAGCAATATTTTGGTAAATAAGGTTATAAAATATACAAGCAAGATGCCATGGGTGAACTGCATCTAAAGATTAAACCTTCCTGAAGTGATATAAATGGAAATGCAGTGCCCATAGTGGAGTGAGCATATATGATTCTATTGGTATAAATCAAGTTTCTCTTACCCCGAAGCATGCACAAAGGCCTCATGCCTGCAGTTATAATGCCAAATGCTCGTATGCACAGAGGATTCTACTGTGCATTGCACAAGTCCCTGCGAGTACTAGAGCTTGGTGGGGGCTGGTAGGCAAAAGCAATGCAAGAAAATTGCTCGTCACTTGCAGAAGGCCTACATTCTCTCCCATTCACAACCATTTCTGTGATTGCAAAAGCCAATTTTTCTGATAACATGGCATTTCTTATATGCATTACCTTCACCTCTTTCCTGGGTCTGAATCATGAAGAATGAACCTTGAGTCAAGTCTTCTTGTGTTCCAGGAGCACACCCTGCCTGGCAACTGTGTTTTAAGCTCACATTTTTGGTAATTTTCTTTAGCCCTAAAAATATCAAAGCCAGAAATATTACTTTTGTTAAAAAAAATAAAAAGACAGAGATAGCAAACTATATTGCCTCTCCAGTCAATCATAGGTGTTATTAGAGGAAATATAAAAAATAAGAGAAAGCATTGGGA
>NW_005872084.1:106498-114168 GCF_000147115.1 Myotis lucifugus
GACTTGCGAAGATATACCATAGAAAAGGTTATTAGTCATATGTCAACAATGACATAAAAAGCACAGAATAACATTGCAGCATTGTTTAAAAATATAATGACGACAAGCTTTGACCTATCGAATTTATAACAAGACATGTCAGTGAGCTATGAGACTCTTGACTACAACTCCCATGTCTTATTGCTGTATCCTCAGACATATGGTGACTATTTTATAAATATTTAATAAACAAAATGAATGGGATTTTAAACAAAGAGTTTGTAAAATCTGGGAGACAAGGAAACATTTAAGGTTCAAAAACTACATTTCACTATATAAATTAAATAGAACATTAGATTTACATGAGTTCCTTATTTGGGTCATAGGAAGTCAGAACACCATAATGAGGGAGGAGGGAAAGGTTTAAACTTTGGAATCTGAAAGACCTGGATTCAAACCCTAACACCACCACTTACTACATGT
Source organism: Myotis lucifugus (assembly GCF_000147115.1). Classification (NCBI taxonomy): domain Eukaryota; kingdom Metazoa; phylum Chordata; class Mammalia; order Chiroptera; family Vespertilionidae; genus Myotis; species Myotis lucifugus. The sequence goes on from NW_005872084.1 coordinate 106,961, forward strand.
AAGATTTTAGACAAGTTATTATGTCTGTACTTCACCTAAAAAAGAAAAAAGGAATTGATTTACAAGACAAAAGGGCCACACCACTAACATCATACACAAAAGAACCATAAAGAACAATAGGAAACTGAACTACGGACTTTCAGACAAGCTAGAGAAAAAGGATTCCCATAAATTCAGTAAAATATCTTCCTGCTTCTATTAGATCTATTAGAGAGAAAGAGTGTTCCCTGCAGGATCCCAGAAAATAGTGGCTATAAACAAGGAGATACAGCAGATTGAAATTGGGTCTGTGGAAATTCATTTAATGATACTTAGAGTTATTTTCAGTAAATCGGCAGATGTGTGGGTTCAATCAATCCTTAACAGGAGACCCAATCAAATAGGTAATACCAGTGTCTTGACTTTCATTAGTAACTCATGAGATAGTGTTTTAATAAAACATACTACTTCCAAGTCTTTGCCTCACTAACAGATCTTTATTCTGCCATTTCCTTATCATACACTAACAACTAGCATTTGTTGAGCCAGAGGTACTCCCTTGAACTAAGCTACTCCCAGAAGGAAAAAGGGCAGCCTGGGATGCTGCCAAGGAGGCAGTCAGGTGGTCCAGCTGATTCCAAGCTAGTGATGACCACAGTAACCAGACTGGCTGTGGTTCCTGTGGCTTCCTTCACCCTGCAATGAGGACTACAGAATGCCTTAGAACGGCTCAGTTGGGTTACACACTGTGTACACAGCTTATGGGGGGATTTCTACAGTTAGCTGTCTGGGTTTGGATCCCAATTCTACTCCTTAGTACGTGCTTGCAGTGGAATTAATTTCCTAGAGCATGCCTCTATTTTATCATCTGTGAAATGAGAGATTGTCATATTACCACATGGGGTGGTTGTGAGAATTAAGTGAGATGATACAGTCTATGGCTCAGCACAGTTTTTGGCACACTGTAAGGGCCCAACAAAGGAAAGATGCTTATAGACGTGATCGTGGTGCTGGGGGTGGAGGTAGTCATGGTGGACGCCATGGCAGAGGTGATGGTGAGGGTGGTAGGAATACGTTATTGAAATGCTATGACATTGTATTAAGTATAATGAAAAGAGTAAGGTTCTGATCAGTTAGATGAGGATCCAAAGTCCCTTTCGTTCAGCCTTTTGACAACACTAAGCATTTTAAGTAAGTTGCATAATGTTTGATAGCCTCAGACTTAGCATAATGGTACTTAGTACCCATCTTAGAAGATTATGAAGATTTAATGAATTTATTGCTTATCTATGCCACCTAGTTTAAGTGTAGTAGCTCATTTAACCATTTGTATGCCATAGCGTCTATAGATGTAAGCGACGGACCTTTTTTAATTAAATTCAAAATAGTGTGGCAATTAACTGGTTAACTTTTACTATGGTCCAGCAAGGCATTGTCTCCACTTTGTGATGAGAAAACTGAGGCTCAGAGAGTTTAAGCGATTTTCCCTGAGTCACAAGAGGGGATATGGTAGGTTTTAAACTCAAGATAATCCGACTTTAAATCCTGAATTCTTTCCATGCAGCTACTGCTCAAAAGCCTTAATATACATAAGAATGCCTAGTACAGTGCTTGCTTCTAGTAGCTTCCGAATAATAAACACAAACTCCCTTCCCTAATCCTACCTTACCTTGGTCCTATGGAGGATTTGGGGAACACACACATATGCCCAACACAGCTCACTGTTACCAGTGAGAACTTTCTTGCTGCATGTAGTAGAAATCCATTTCAAAATACCTTTGTCTCTGGTTTGTTACTTCTTACAGCTTGAAGTTCTTCTTTTATTTACTTACTTTACTTTATATTTATTTTTCTTGTCTTTCTCCCAAAGTAAAACATAAGGGCAAGGACTTGTCTCTTGCTCTCATCTATACCGCTACATAGTGCATGGAACACAGTAGGTACTCAATAACTCTTGGTTGAATGAGTGAATACTTTTTTTGAAATGGCATTAATAGATCAATGGCAATATTTTTTCCAGGTAACTGATACAAAACAGGCTAGCTTGACAGAATGTGCACCACAACTTAAGCATCTTTGTGGACTTGCACCCCCAGCAGGAAATGGTGAGGGAAGCCTATAATGTGCTTACAAACTATTGGTTTGAGTAAAACCCCTCCACCTGAGCATGGCTCCAAGGGAACACTCTCATCTCCCTAACATGTTAGAATATTCCCCCCTCTACGTTGTACACCAGCAGCTTCCCAGGCTCACTTTTTAAGGTCAATAAACAGGACAGATTTACATACACCCCACTCCCAGTTTGCTCATTGCTCTCTCCTATTATTGACACAACTGACGTTCAGTCTTGGCCTTACATAGAGAAAACTATTCCTTTTTCATCAATAAAAACCTGGGCTGTGACTTTACAGAGAATATCCAATGTCTTATGGGTACTATCTTCCTGAGGATCCATTTTGACTCCCAGCAGTCCGTTTACTGTATATTTCACTCAACTTGATGGAGTGCAAGTAGGTGAGTATTTACAAATGATTTGTCAATATCAACTGATGTTTTCCTGTCACAGATAAACAGCCTGTGCCATGAATCAATAGGGTGTCGGCAATGCTGTCACAATCCCCCCTAATGTGTGTGCGGCATGTTGACAGCAGATATATTACCGTGAATGCCTGCAAATGTTAAACAGCTAAGCTTTTTGTGTGTCACCACTCCGTGTCTCTAAGAAGCAGAGCTTTTGTTTCAGGGGTGGCCTGGGAACGTGACAGAGGCTCATGTGCCTGCACCAGGACAGACGGCTCCATTCCATCCCATTCCAGCTGCAAGTTTCTGCTGAACGAATGAGCTGAAATCCATCTAGGCTGTGTGGCTTTGATTACACAGCTGTGCCCAGACAAATGCTGGTGTTTTCATTGACAGCAAAGTTTTACAGTGCTTTTCCCGCCATGTTTAGCACAGCCCTCAGAATCGGCACTCACTCTGTATTTCCCAGCCCAACCGGCAACATGCAAGTCGGGCCAGGCTGCTCCCCACTCAGACTTCTGGGTCAGACAGTTTCCTTAAGGCTCGGGACCCAAGAGCTATCAAGACAACATCACTAATTCCAGCAGAGAAGTCAAGAGCAGGCGAGTCCAACCTGGAATCCAGGTGACTGACATCTTCAACAATCTCTATAGCAGAGAGTACTCTGCAATCATGTAACAGGGGTGGGGAACATCCAGCCCTCAGGCCATATAGGGCCTGTGAAATCATTTGGTCTGGCCCTGCCAAGGCATTGGGGGCAAGGACATTAAATGTTTGACCAAATATAGCAGGCTACTTTTGAAGTTGATAATTTTGTACGGGCCACGAATGATGTTATAAATATCCAAATGGCCCTTGGCAGAAAAAAGGTTCCTCTCCCCTGATTTGGAACTTGAGCTTTGAAATTAGACTAAATTAGACTAACCTTGTTTCCAGTCCTTTCACTCAGATCCAGAGCAAAACATTTAGTTTATTTTCTTATTTTAGAATTGGGGGGGGGTCATAATGATAGTAGCTGATTATTATGACAACTTAATGAGATGCTGCATGTAAAAGTTTAGCCTAGGGCCTAGCACTAAATATGTTCTCAAAACATGGAAAGTGCGGGGAGGGTTGGGGGGCAGGAGGGAGGGGGTTAAGAGATCAACTGAAGGGCTTGTATGCATGCATATGAGCATAACCAATGGACATAAGACACTGGGGGGTAGGGGAAGCCGGGGTATTGTCAAGGGCGGGGGGGAAAAAAAAGGACCCATATGTAATACCCTTTGTAATGCTTTAAGCAATAAAAAAAAAATGAGCACGATAAAGAAATGACAAAGCAAGATTTCAATGAAGAGTCTGTCCCAGTGGAAGATGGAAGTGATAATGTTGCCATCCTGTGCCAATGAGCAGCCAAACATTCATGACTTGACTTCATGGGATAAATGTCACCTCCATTTTACTTTGCACAGATATTAGAATTCTTAATGTGCTTTAGGATATCAGTACGGCACAGAATAAAATCCACCCTCCTAGAATCCTATGAATCAAGGCCTGTCTTAATAGAAATTGCTAGGTTATTAACAAACTATGTGGTGATAATATCTACTTCACTCTGATTCCTTTGTTCATACAAACACACACACACACACACACACACAAATCCAGCCAAACTAACTCTTCCTGTGTAACAGTTTATGCTCCTTCAATGCCAAGTTTTTACCAAAATTATAAATATAGTTTAGGTATAATTCATACATAAAAAGGGGATGAAAAGCACTCTTTTCTCAAGAACACTATGAGGTAAGTAGGTCAGCAGGTAATGCTCCCAGTTCTCAAGTGAGAGGAGCAATGCTCAGAAAAGTGACTTGCCCCAAATCCTGTACATAATAAACACACACAAAACAGATTTAAGAGTGCGTAGGTACTTCAACACTCAGAATCCAGCGCCCACATCTGGCAAGGTGTGACTAAATCCTAAATATCCATTCTCCTGATTAATACTGTTCAGGCCAAAGAAACATTTCTCTGTCTCTCTTGCCCTATTTGCTCTAAAAAGGCAATTATGTCCCAAAGCTGTGAGCGTCTGTGGTTGTCTGCTGCTGGTGTTGGAGACAGACACTGCTTCAGAGAGAGTGTGGGATTTGAGCTGTAGGGGCGCTTAGGTGAAAAGCAAAGCAAATTAATTAACTTGTCAAATCCTCTCTCTCACGTAGTATGAAAGCAATAGATCCTTGCACAGTGAAGTATTCTTTCCCTAGAGTGTGTCCATTTTCTCACTTCTGTTTTCCAACTCATAGTTCTACAGGTACTTAGAAATTTTGTAGTTCAGTATTTGTCCCTTGGTGGCTGAGAAATATTTTGCAATATTAAACAGCTCATGTCATTCTTAAATTCCCATTGCTGCTGCTGACTCTTTACATGTCAACCAGACGATTGAATGCTGGAATGGTAAATAGGGTGTAATTAACATAAAACTACTTCCTAAGAGGTAATGAAATTTTCAATTAAAATTAAATTACAAGTTTTAAAATTTAAATAACTATATTTTTAAGTGTTAATGTTCATTATTAATAATTTGAGATGTTCCTTTTAATTTTTATAATTTTGCCTAATTTACAAAAAATAACTTTGAAAGCACACCCAAAATATTTTCCTTATTTCATGCCTTATTACATTTATTATAATTTACTTTTTTGAGGAAAATGTAATCAAATTGTGGACATTTGGATACAATGATATTTTTAACCTTTAAAGATTTACTGTTAAAAGCCAAATTATGTGGAAAAATTTACGACAGCATTGTTAGTGCTTGACTGAAGTAAATCAAGGGAAAAATTGAGGGAATGAGTATTAATCATTTATTAGTTATGCATGTCTTTATTTTATTACTCATTCAAATATTGCTGGCCTATTGAAAAACACTCAGATGTATGCAATCACAATGAAATCCCGACTCTTGTATTTTGCAGACTTTCAGTCATATAAAAGATAAAGCTGTACACATTTTCATTGTGTCATTATGAAGGTGAAGCTAGGATGACAGAATCTACTTAATCTAACAGTTTTTAAACTTGATTATCTTTAAACATTGAGACTATGGTGTGCTGACTTCCATGTGTCCACTTGCCCGAATCTAAAAATATTAGGGGCAGGTCTGAGCCCACAGTCATAACTGCCTGAATGAAGTTTCAAAACCATTATATTTGAATCTGAGTCCAGGTCCTTTTTCTAGCATTCAGTACCTACTATGTGCTGGGCCCCTCATGGAAGATGTTGTTTATTTTTCAATTACAGTTTACAATCAATATTATTTTGTATTGGTTTCAGGTGTACAGCACAGTGGTTGGACAATCAAATATTTTACAAAGTGTTCCCTCTGATAATTCCAGTACCCACCTGGCAACATACATAGTTATTATAATATTACTGACTATGTTCCCTATGCTGTATTTTACATCTCATGACTACTTTGAGACTACCAATCTGTACTTCTGAATCCCTTCACCTTTTTCAATGCCCTTCCCATCTGGCAGCCATTAGTCTGGTCTTGGTATCTATGAGTCTGTTTCTGTTGTTTGTTTGTTCATTTGTTTGTTCTTTAGATTCCACATATAGGTAAAATCACATGGTATTTGTCTTTCTCTGTCTGACCTACTTCACCCAGCGATTCCACTTCTAGATGTGCACCTGAAGAAACCCAAAACACTAATCTGAAAGAACATATGCACACCTATGTTCATTGCAGCATTATTTACAGTAGCCAAGATATGACGCAACCCAGGAGCCCATCAGTAGCAGAGTGGATAAAAACATTGTGGTACATATGTACAATGGACTATTACCCAGAAGGTATTACGCTAGTTAGGTGCTTTTGAGATTGTTACACAAAAGCAAGTCACAGTCATATAGGGTCTAGGCAAGAGTCCAAGAGGTGGCAAAGCTCACCTCAGGCCAGTCTCACCCTTCCCCTGCCTGTGAGAGAGAGGACGGGGCAAAGGCAAGGGGCTCCCCCTTTGCAAAGGACCAAGAGCCCACCCTCAGGGCATTCTGCTTCTTTCCAAGTGGCAACAAGTCACAGCAGGTTCTGGATAAAGGACCATCTCACCCCTTGGCCCCTCCCCTCCCACCTCTCTCTGAACTATGCATGCTTTCCTACCTTATACCTATCTCCTTTAAATGAAGGCAAAGTAACTTGTCCTCTTAAACCCAAACCTTGTCAAACCCCAATCTTCTAGTTCCAAGTACCGAAGTCCATGCTTTTCTTCACTGTGCCTATTGCACGCCCTGCCTTCCTACTAACAAGCCACAGAGCTCCCGGCATGGAATTTAGATCCAGAACTCCCAGCTGTCAGTAGAGGGCCTGCTCCTTCCTAGTCCTGTGACCTGGGACCAGTTCCTAACCTCTCTGGGCCTGTCTTCTTGCCAAGCCAGGAGCAGGTGTATAAAAATTGAAGGATGTCTTAACACATCTCTTTTAAGCTCCAAGCAGAGACCCAACCTTGCTGAGTGGTCCTTCTGGACACAAATGCAAATGCAAAATAGCTCCCGACCCCCTGGGATCTGCTCTTTGAAGGACAGCTACTCAGGTAAACTAACACAGTGTTAATATGTGCTACTATAGTCATGCATTTATTGCTCCCCAAGTAATGTTTGCCTTCTAAGGAGGAGCCTTGGAGGCCTGGACAGGAGGTGTGAGTCTCAGGTGGGAGGTGGGTGCTGATGGG
>NW_005872085.1:0-13450 GCF_000147115.1 Myotis lucifugus
AGTTCTCAGTACAGCATATCTCAGTAAATAGTTACAGACTTCTTGGTAAGCTATGAAAGGCTGTTTTCATTCTACAAATGTTGCTCTTATTCTACTGATAACCGCCATCCAAACAAGTCTGGGAAAACTGTGTGGGTAAGGGTCCCAGCCTTGCTAGCCCCTTCAGGTGCAAGGACCTTGCCAGCTTACATCTGGCCCCCAACAGATCCCCCTTCTTTGTTTTTTAGGTGAAGTTCGTGTTTCAGTGTCCGACAGTTTTTTATGTGTACATGTCAGCAGTAATATTTCAGTTCTGGATGGTGGACAAATGGTGGCAATGCAGGTCTGACCCTCTCTGGTTTGGTCCTGGGCAACCTGCAGCGACGCACAGCTGCTGACTGCTAGCATGGCAAGGCATCTTCACCCTCTTTATTTCTGGACTGCTTCTCTTCTTGTTGTCTCATGGGGCCACTGCTATTCTGTGGCTGGAGCATCCCATCAGTTCCTCTCTGGAATCCGTTGTTGCAGGAATTCACATGGTCTTGGAGTTGTTTTCTGAAAATATACAAACGTATTCTCGACCAAAGGTTAATAAAGGAATCATATCTATAATTTAGACTTGGGATTCTTTTAATTTTTGTCCAAACGATTTTCCTTTGGCTTATTTGACACCATATGTGTTTTTTATGGGTGTCTTGCTGTTAGCATTATAAATGAAAAAATTAATTTTCAAGTAAAAATATTAAAGCAATTAAGGCATTTACTTAAAAAGTTATTATTCCACTATCCCCCCTTTTTTATTTTTTAATATTAGGAGGTTTTGGGAAATTTTTTAGTGTAGTCTTGATAACTTTTAATTTTAATTTTTTGTACAAAAATATGACTGCTTTAGGTTATTGTATGTTAAGCAATTTTTCCATGAAATGATAATTTTGGTTAATGCTTCTTAAGCTAATTTTAATTAATCTGAAAACTTGACTATTATTTTATTGTTAGATTTAATATTTTAATAACAATTTTAATTTATACTGTAAATATTAATGGAAAGGATTATTTTGTATCCTTGAGAAGGCCCTGAGCATTCCTGGTGTTAAGCTGGATTTAGATATAGGGTAGTTGCTGTTAGCCAAGTCTCTGTTATCTGGGTACCGATTTTGGCTGGACTAAGTCTCTTTCTGTTATCTGGGTCCCGATTTGAGCTGGGCATGGGAAGCGCAGCAGCCATGGGGGCAGGACACCTCCCTCAGAAGGGGCGAGTGTTCAAGCCCCTGCATAGTTGGGGGGGTGAGGATCTCTGCCCCACCTCTGTTGACCCCCAAGTTCTCCCCTGAGGCCCCCTGCGACTGTGCCTGTCTTAGGTCGCCCCTCCCAGAGGGGTCTTACCCATCATTGACTAACCATCCATCCTCTGGGGCCAAGCAGGGTGATGTGAGGTTTAGTTCTGTCTCCTTGGTAGCGTATGCCCCTGTGGCCTCCATGCCCAGTTACTGCCTTGGGATCCCCTTGCCTGCTGGCAGGGCCCTGGCATTGATCATGGGGAACCCAGGTTTGTTCTCCAGAGAGGGCCCAGCTTACGCTATTGGGCAAGAGACAGATCTATGGTACCAGCCACCATGAGGCTTTAACCTCAGTATGAACAGAGAGCTTAGGTAACAGCTGTAGGCAATTGTAAGAGGGAGCCCCTTGGCAAAAAGGGCAAGAGAGGTCAATATAGAATGCTTAAGTGCCTTCCCAGGGGGCCTTCCACACAGTGGAAGGGATAAAATCCTTTCATGTTCTTATTAAATTGCTGCCAAACAATTAGTCTGTAAGCTTGTTTGGAATAAATGTATAATATGCTGTTGTAAAATATTATAAATTATTAATGAGCTTTTGTTATTTTAAATTATATCTTAATATTCTACTGTTGTATTTTAATAAATATTAAATAAGATAACTTGTTTTGCCCTTTCTTAGAGGCAAAAACTTAAAATATATATTTATTAATATTTATTTGATAAAGCTTTCTATGTGATTTCAAGTATAGTAAATTGCCTTTATTAAAAAATCCTTTAAGAAGAGAGAATAAACTTTTGAAAACATTTCAGGGCCCATGAAATGTCCTAAAGTCATTCCTTGATTATAGTTTTAAAATCTAATTTAAAAGAGTATTAAATATATATGTGTATATATAATTTAAAGATTATATACCTTTTATAATTATTAAGAGATATCAATTAAATTAAAACTGATCTTTGTATTAAAATTTTTGGTTGGGATTATAGAATTTATCCTCTTTTTTCGATTAGACAAATGTTGAAATTTTACTATAATTATATGATTTCTCTCAATTTATTTAACCAGAACTTTAAACTCTTAGCTGGCAAGTTAAATATTTAGCATTTTTCAATCAGTAACATTTTTAAGAATAAACTTTAAAAATACATGACATAATCAATAGATTTAATTCTGTCCTTTAGATTTTTCGTGAGGGAAATTTAGATTAATATTTTAATATTTAGTTATTTCAGAATATCTAATTCAATTTAGCTAACTCCTAAGCCTGGGGTGCCATTGACTGAAAACAGGTAACCATTAAGATGTAAATTAGTTACATTCTTTCTACTAAGGATGGGAAACTGAGAAGCAAGCCTCTTTTTTAAAGTTGTCACTGGCAGGAAATTTTTGGCCTACCTGCTCTGTTGGGGAAAGGGAGGCTAGCCCTTCCTCTATTAGAAATTGCTTTGGGAAGCCAGCCTTAAATAGAGGGGGTAGCCGTCTTTTACCTGGGCTACTTAGATTTTTATAATTAATATATTTCAATAATTCTTGAGATTTAAATCCAATTTATTATTTTAAGGCATATTCTTAGCAAATTTTTGTAATAGAGACAATTTTACTGAATTTCCTTTTCAGCCTTGAAGTTAACTTTTTAATATTCTTTATTAGTATTTATAAACTGTTCTTTATTATGGAAATGCCAATCCTGCTGCTAGAATTTAGCCAGCATCTTTTTCCCTTTGGGTTGAATTTTCCATTTTTCTTAGGAAATAATCAGTCTTGGGTTTTATTTTGTACATTTGTAACGAGATTTCAGCTTAGAACCCTATCTATATGTCCAAAATCGGACAATGCACGCCTTAGTTCCAAGCTAGTTTTTCTCTTTACACGTGCACAGAAATCCCAGACGTATTTTTAAATTTCAGATCTGGTGGCATTTGCTGTAGCTGTATTGGAAATGCAAGGAAATTGTCATTTCTTCTCTATGTGGGTGGTTTTAAATCTAATGATATTTTGTTTATTTTAATAAGCAATGGCAGCACCTAGGACGGACAGAATGTCTCATCTCTATGGATCCAAGGTCCAGCCCGGTACTTCCGGGGGTTGTATGGAATAGCTCTTGTATCTATTTTGCTCTCTGGGGCTGGCTGGATACTGTGCAGCCTGCTGGCCTTGAGACGGCACAGGGACAGGAGGGTAAATAGACAATGCCCCTGTTATTTGCCGTGGCTGAGCTGGCCCCTTTTGGTAGTTTCCCAACTGGCGTTGAGGCAAAGAATTTCCCTGGAAATTCTTAGATTTACACTCATTTGCCCAATGTTTTCCTTTTTTACATTTAGGGCACAGTCCAGGTTGTTTGGGACCTCTGCCATTTCCTTTATTAATCTTTTTATTAGAAGGACACTGTCTTGCCATGTGTCCTGTTCCTCCACAAGTGTAACACTTGTGTGTTTGACTTTTCCCTGTGCTAAATTGTTGCTGAAGAATTCCTTCAATGGTGGTTTCCTTTGATGCAGCTGCAATGGCGACTCCTTGTATACATGAGGGACCAATATCTGCGCAAATGCGGATATAATCTGAGAGAGTCCCCTGTCTTTGATAGGGCCGCAGTGCAGCTTGGCAGACAGTGTTGGCGTTTTCATATGCCAACTGTTTAACTATTAACATGCCAGCCTCTCTATCCACCACTACTCGGCCAACAGCCTGTAATAGCCGAGAGACAAAATCCTGATACTTTTCATCTGGCCCTTGAATAATTTTTGATGGCTCCTCTGTTTTCTGACCAGAGGTGGGTAACTTTTTCCAGGCTCTAATCCCAGCTCCATTAATCTGTCCATAAGCTTCCTGGGGGTATTGAATTTGATTTTGGGTATCAGCATAGACTCCTTCACCTACCAGCATTTCATAAGAAATATTAATCTGGGCAGCTCGATTACGAGAAGCTTGCTCCTTAGCCTTTTCATCATATTCTGATTTCCACAAGAGATAATCCCCTCCTGATAAACAAGCCTTGGCAATAGCTCTCCAATCATTAGGTGGGAGAGCCTCTGAGGCCATAGTTTCCAAGATGGTTAAAGTATAAGGGGAAGTAGGCCCATACTGAGCAAAGGCTATTTTTAACTCCTTCAAGGTTTTAAAAGGAAGCGGGTCATAAGCACGCTCACGCTGTCCCCTTTGAGGGTTCACCTGTTCCATAACAGGGAAGGCGTGAATGCCCAATTCCTCACCACACTTTCGTGCCTCCTGCAAAGCCATCTGAAGAGGGGAAAGTGGAACTGGTGCTGCACAAGGCAGCGGAGAGCGGCGGGAACAGTCCCCGCGGCTTCTCTTTTTCTTGCCAAGAAGCTTTAATTTTTCTAAAAAGCATTCCAACACATCCTCTATATCACTGCCCTCTTCAGCTCCAGCAGAAAAACATTTTTCCTTCTCTTTTGCCTGAACAATACCTGTATTATCATCATGACAAAGAGCAGCAGCTTCCTCACAATCCTCCTCATCTTGAGGAGTTAAATTGTCTTTAAAAGTTACATTATTCTTTTTTAATATACTGTCTTTTTTAGACCCCTGTTTTGTGCTATCACACTGCTTCTCCTTTTTTTCTGGCTTAAGAGACGGTTGATTATGGTCATGCCTGGGATCTAAATAATCCCGTATTAAATTCGATAAGGAAATGCAGACCTCCTGAATGAATTTTAAAAAATTTTCTACTTGCTTGTCATTAACCTTAGTTCCTTTACTATTGAGCATAAACTTTAACATTTGCCCATAAAGGGCATTTTCTCTAGATTCTAATTGCCCCATGCTTTACTCCCGATTATCAAAAAATTGCTCCTCCCTTACCTTAATGAGTGCACTCTTTATCCGGAGGAGTTCCTCACCGTCGTCTCTTCAAGCCCGACAGAGTTCCTCACCGTCTTTTTCCCAGTTCCTCAGTCCCGTAGCTCGGGCGCCAGATTTGTCAGGGCCAGCCTGACAGGGTTGAGCCGGGCTGAGGCAGGGAGGTGGGAATTGAGAAAAGAAAGAAAGACAGGAAAGCGGGATCGGGAGGACCCCAGTTCTCTCGATGAACTGAAGTGAGTTTATTAGCCACACAATCTTATTTATACACAACACACTGAATAGGAGGTCTGTCAAGAGGAATGTATTCTTTGTTCCTCTTAATCTCTAAGGGAGAGACACAGCAGAAGGACAAGTTCTCAGTACAGCATATCTCAGTAAATAGTTACAGACTTCTTGGTAAGCTATGAAAGGCTGATCTCATTCTACAAATGTTGCTCTCATTCTACTGATAACCGCCATCCAAACAAGTCTGGGAAAATTGTGTGGGTAAAGATCCCAGCCTTGCTAGCCCCTACAGGTGCAAGGACCTTGTCAGCTTACATCTGGCCCCCAACAGGTTAGGGGTGATCAGGCTGGCAAGTGGGCCAGTAGGGACGATCAGGCAGGCAGGCAGGTGAGCAGCTAGGAGCCAGCAGTCCCCGATTGTGAGAGGGATGCAGTCAGACACCCCCCGAGGGCTCCCGGATTGGAGATGATGCAGGCTAAGCTGAGGGGAACCTTGCACAAATGTTGTGCACCAAGCCTCTAGTTGACATAACATTTGTAAGGTTAAGATGTACAGTGTGATAATTTGATACACTATGTATTGTGCAGTGATTATCACAGAGCATTGGTTAACACCTCTATCATCTCATATGCTAACCACTTTTTTGTAATGAGAGCATTTAAGATCTACTCTCTTTGCAACTTATAGTATACTAGTAGCCCGGTGCACAAAAATTTGTGCACTCGGGGGGCGGGGGGGCGTCCCTCAGTTATTAAACATTTATCGGTACAACACTGACCACATTGGTGGTGGTGGTGGTCTTGTCAGAATGTTATATTATGCTGATGAAAATCTATTTAAACAGATTTGATGTAGATATGTTCAAAGATGGAAGAATTGTCCCTGTCAACTATTTTAGTTGATTCATATCTTCAGTAATTGTCATCATTGCAAAGTTTTCAGTCCCCAAATGGATTGCTGGATATAATAGGTCATGGGCTGTCCCTGTCCTTTGTAGCCTTTGTTACCTTAAGGAGGACTCTAGTTTTCCATTTATATGTTTAAGTACCAACCTTACCAGCTTAAAAATGTAAGCTTTTAACACTGCTCTCTCTGTTGCGTATCCTTCTGATGAAAAGTGGAGTTGGGTTGCAGCACAGGAGAGAAATTCAGAAGGGTAATATTGAAGTAATGACTGCAGTAGGAGAAGAGGGAACCTATTTCCCTGGCCACAGGCACTGGAGCCCTGGACCACAGGGCTGGAAGCTTCTCTGGGAGGCTGCAGCCTGGGACCTCGGGCGAGTAGCTTGTCCATCTTCTGGGCTGCAGCCAGCCGCAGGTACTGGCGCCTGGACCAAAGGTGGGCGGCTTCTTCTTCTGGCAGCTTCTTCTTCTTCTGTGCTTCCAGGGAGGGTAGTCAGTTATGTGTATATGTGTGTGCATGCAAACATAGGCATGTACACATGTGTATGTGGAAATCTGCTGAGCAAGTCAAAACCATAGAAGAGTTGCCCCCTATCTCTTGAATCTTCCAGAGATATCCCCAGCTTTTTAATTCTATCACTATTGGAGACTCAGTATTTGCAGCCAGCAAGCCGTAACTATCTCAGTGTCTATTTATGACTTCTTCTTTCCCTGTCTGTCTTCCAACCCCTAATCATATTTCCACCTGGATGCATCATATTTACTCCCAATAAGCTGTATAGAAAAGGAGTCAGGATGCTGTCTTCCCATGAATAGTACTCAGTAACAAACCAATTTCATTTTAGTTGGGCAATGCCCCTACCCACCCTTCAAATCCCTTCCACCATGCATTTCTGTTTCCCTTTTTGTTTGTTGGATTTTTCTGCTGCTCCTTCTCCTCACCCCACCACCCTTGGATCATAATGTAAAATTCTTTTACATTGTCAAGAAATTATTAAAAATATAGGTACTTTGAAAAAAAATACAGGTACTTTGAAAAAAAATACAGCTACTTCTCCGATCACCAGCGGGGTGGGGGGTGGGGGGGGAGGAGGCAGAGGTGAGGCGGCTGCTGGCCCCCCGAGATCTACATGGCAGCACATAGAGTCCAGGACCCAGTCTCACAGGTTTTACCCGCGCAGTTTGAAAGGTGCTCTCGATCTACGTGGTGGCATGGGGTTTGCAGTTCGATCTATGTGGGTGGTCAGGACCTGGTCTCATGGGGTTTTACCCGGGCAGTTTGAAAGGTGCTCGTGATCTACTTAGGCATCAGTGCCACCTCTTCCCTGCCCCGCCCGGCTTCTCCGATCACGGCTGGGGGTCGGGCAAAGGCTGCCCGGTTCTCCGATCATGGGTGGGGGGGCGGGGGCAAAGGCCCCTGGTTCTCCAGTCATGGTTGGGGGACAGGGCAAAGGCTGCCTGGTTCTTGCCTGCCACCTGGGTTTCCAATCACTGTCAGCGGCAGACGGCTTCTTCCAGCTTCTTTCATCCTTCCCCTTTTGCCTCCCAGCATTGCGCCTACATATGCAAATTAACCGCCATCTTTGTTGGCAGTTAATTTGCATATTGCCCTGATTAGCCAATGGGAAGCGTAGCGGAGGTACGGTTAATTACCTTTTTTGTCTTTTATTAGATAGGACTAGAGGCCCAATGCACAAATTCATGCATGGGTGGGGTTCCTCAGGGTGGCCTGCAGGGATCAGGCTGAAACCTGCACTCCAATGCTGCCTGCCATTCCTGCCTGCTGTTACCATTCATCCAAGCCTCGCTGCACCTGCCGAGGGCTCATGTCCAGTTATTCCTAATCAGGAGAGGCTCGTGCCGCTGTAGCAGTGCTCGCCACGAGCCCTGTGTCTGGCACTTATTCCGAGGGGATGGGGGGTAACTGGGATGAGATCAGCCCTCCAGGTGGGTGGTGGGATCCTGTCTGGGATCCAGATTCATCCTGCTGATGTTCACTTTTGTTGTCGGGAGTCACCTGGTGGCTGCTTTTATATCTTTTCTTCCTTGTGAACCATCTAGGGAGAAGCACCCTGGTGCCTGAGGCTGACTTCCAGGAAGCCTGCGGCACTGTCGGAATCATGCTGGCGGCACTGCCTAGCACGTTCTTTGGAGATTGGACCTGCAGGACTACTGAGTAGAGTCAGTGGCTGCCACCGGGCTGGTGGGCCACTGGGTCGGGTCAGTCAGCTGAGCGGTTCTCCCACTGTGGGATGGCACTAGCCACCAGAGGGCAGCTCCTGCATTGAGTGTATGCCCCCTGGTGGTCAGTGTGCATCATAGTGACCTGTTGACTGGTCATTCGGTCGTTCAGTCACTTAGGCTTTTATATATAGAGATAATAGAATATTGTTAACTATACTATGCTTAGATTCCCAAGAACATATTCATTGTACAAGTGGAAGTTTGTACCCTTTATTTGAGAAGGATTATCATGAATTTTTTTTTAACTTTTAGTAGAATTCACTAGTTAAACCATCTGGGCTTTTCTTTGCTTACCTTAGAGGCCTTTTTTTTGGTTTCCTTTTCTTTTTTATTTCAGAGAGGAAGAGAGAGGAAGAAGAGAGAGATAGAAACATCAATGATCAGAATCATTGATGGCTGCCTCCTGCACGTCCCTTACTGGGGATCAAACTCGCAACCCAAGCATGTGCCCTTGACCAGAATTGAACCCTTCAGTGCACAGTCTGATGCTCTAGCCTCTGAGCCAAACCAGCTAGGGCTGCTAGGAGGTTTTTGATTACCGATTCAATTTCTTTACTTCTTATTTGTCTGTTTAGGTTTTCTATTTCTCTAGGATCCAGTCATGGTAGTTGTATGTTTCCAGCAATTTTTAAAATTCTTTTAAGTTAATAAATTTGTTGATGTATACTTATTCATAGTAGTCTTTTATGATACTTTGTATTTCTGTGGTATTAGCTATAATGTTTCCTCTTTTATTTACAACATTACTAACTTGAGTCATCTCTCTTTTTTTCTTAATGTTGTTAAAGGTTTGTCAATTTTGTTTATCTTCTCTAAAACCTTAATTTTGTTTATCTTTCCTATTGTATTTTAAACCTCTATTTTGTTTCCACTCTGATTTTTATTATTTCCTCTTTTGTACTAACTTTAGACTTAGTTTGTTCTTCTTTTTATAGTTCCTTCAAATGTATACTTAGTTTTAATGTGTGTTTTTGAGATCTTTCTATTTTTCTTAATGTAGGCATTTATCACTATAAACTTCCTCTTAGAACTGCTTTTCCTGCATCCCATAAGTTAGTGTGTTGTATTTCCATTTTCATTTCTCAAGACATTTTATGATTTCCCTTTTGATTTTTTCTTTGACCAACTGGTTGTTCAGGAGTGCATTGTTTAATTTCCACATATTTTTGAATTTTCCCACATTCCTTCTGTTTTTGATTTCTAATTTTATACCATGTAGTTAGAGAAGATAATTGATGTGATTTCAATCTTCTTTTTTTTTAAGACTTGTTTTGTGACCATTATAACATATGCTCTATCTTGGAGAATGTTCTGTTTGCACTTGAAATGAATAAGTATTCTGCTGGATGGAATTTCTTTGGGTGGAATTTCTGTATATCTATGTTAGGGCCAAAGGTTCTAAAGGGTAGTTCAAGTCGATTATTTTTCTACTAGAGGCCTGGTGCACAGATTTGTGCACCGGTGAAGTCCCTTGGCCTGGCCTATAGGGATCAGGCCAAAACCAACTTTCTGACATCCCCTGAGGGGTCCCAGATTGTGGGAGGGCTCAGGCCAGGCTGAGGGACCTCACCAGTGCATGATTGGGGTTGGGGAGGGACCATAGGAGGGATCCAGTGTGTGTTTGGCCCATCTCATCCAGTCCCAGTGGGGGCTGATCAGGACCTGGCAGGCACCCCAGATGGGCCCCAGGGTGTGTCCAGGCCATCTTGTCCAGTCCCAATTGGCCAGATCCCAGCAGCAAGCGAACCTACTGGTCAAAGCATCCACCCCCTGATAGTCAGTGTGCATCATAACAACTGGTCGAATGGTCAAATAGTCACTTAACATATTAAGCTTTTATATATATAGACTAGAGGCCCAGTGCACAAATTTGTGCATGGGAGGGGTCCCTTGGCCTGGCCACCGATTGGGGCCAGATGGGGAGGAGGGGCCATGGGAGGTTGCCCACAGGCGGGGAGGGGGGCTGCAGGAAGTTTTCCAGCCAACCCCCCAGGGCTGATCTGGGCAGACCAGGGGAGAGGGGCTGCAGGAGGTTGGCCTTCTGTCCCCTGGGGCCACTTTGGGCTGGGCTTTGGGGGAGGGGAAAGAGCTGCAAGAGGTTGGCTTGCCGGCCCCAGTGGCCAATTGGGGCAGGACCAAGAGAGAGGGTCTGTGGGAGAAACATAGAACCAGGCACTATTCTATGCACTTTACTTTCATTGTTTTTTTAAATCCTTACATCATGAAATAGTATCATTATGATCATTACCATCCCCATTTTATAGGTGGAAAATTAAGGCTTGGAAAGGAGCATGACTTTGCCTAACCCCACTGTGTCAGTCAGTGCTGGGTGCGTGTCATAGCAACTGGTCATTCCAAGTTGTTCGGTCGTATGGTCGCTTAGGCTTTTATATATATACTAGAGGCCCAGTACACAAAAAATTTGTGCACTTGGGGGGGGAGGGGAGGGCCCCCTCAGCCCGGCCTGTGCCCTCTCGCACTCTGGACCCCTTGGGAGATAATGACCTGCTGGCTTAGGCCTGGGTGGCAGAGGGCAGGCCCAATCCCTAGGTGCAGGCCCTGGTCAGGCTCAAGAGCAGGGCCAATTGGGGAGTGGGGCGCCGCCCCGTCATGCACAGAGCAGGGCGGATCGGGAGGTTGCGATGCCACCCTCAGTCACGCTCAGGGTAGGGCTGATTGGGGGGGGGGGCACTGCCCCCTGTCACACTCAAGGCAGGGTCCATGGGGAGGTTCCACGGCTCCGCTGATCCGGTGCTGGGAGGCATATTACCTTTTACTATATAGGATAGAGGCCTGGTGCATGGTTGGGGGCCAGCTGGTTTGCCCTGAAGGGTGTCCTGGATCAGGGTGGGGGGTCCCCACTGGGGTGCCCTGGCCAGCCTGGATGAGGGGATGATGGCTGTTTGCAGCTGGTCACACACCCTTCAGGGTGGGGGTCCCTACTGGGGTGCTTGGCCAGTCTGGTTGAGGGGCTGAGGGCTGTTTTCAGGCTGGCGGGTGACTGAAGCTCCCAACCGCTGCTTTTGTTTCTTTTTTTTTTTATTCTGGGCCAGCTTTAGCTCTGGCTCCAGCTCTTAGGCCTCAGCTGCTAAAAGCAGGTATCTGGTTTGTTTGGGTTCTATAATCAAAACACTGTTTCAACTCCAGCTCTGAGATCCCAGCTGGCTGAAAGCAGGTTTCTGGAGTTTGTTTAGATTCTATATTTGTAACAATGTTTCAAACTGCAAACTCAGAGGCTGGCAGCGGCAGGCGGGGAACGTTGGCTTTCTCCGTCACTGAAGCAAGGAAACCTCATGTTCACTTCAAGTTGCCTGGCTGCCGGCTGCCATCTTGGCTGGCAGTTAATTTGCATATCGCCCTGATTAGCCAATGGGAAGGGTAGCGGAGGTACGGCTAATTACCATGTTTTTCTTTTATTAGATAGGACTAGAGGCCCGCTGCACGAAGAGATTCGTGCCATAGGCCTTCCTTCCCCTGGCTGTCGGCACCAGTTTTCCTGGCACTTGGGACCCAGGCCTTCACTCCAGGCACAGCGGAGAAGCCAAGCCTCTTCAGTCTTCAGTCGTCTTCTTCAGTCTTCAGTCTTTGCTTGGGCTGGAGCCTTCAGTATTCGCTCCGCATCTGCATATGCAAATTAACCGCCATCTTTGTTGGGTTAATTTTCATACCCATCCTGATTGGCTGGTGGGCGTAGCAGAGTGACACCAATTTGCTTGTTTCTCTTTTATTAGTGTAGATAGTATTATTTTCTTACTAGACGCCTAGTGCCTGAATGTGTGCCTGGGTGGGGTCCTTCAGAGTGGCCTGCAGGGATCGGGCAGAAACCCGCAGTATAACGCCACCTGCAGCTCCTACCTGCCACTTCTGCTCATCCCGGCCCCACTGCTCCTGCTGCGGGCTCACGCCCAATCAGTCCCGATCTGGAGAGGCTCGTGCCACTGCAGCAGTGCTTGCCAGCCATGAGCACTGCATCTGATGCCCTCCCAAGGGGAATGGCCTGTGGGATTGGGGCAAAACTGGCTCTCTGACATCCCCTGAGGGGTCCTGGATTGTTAGAGGGTGTAGGTCAGGCTGAGGGACCCCACTGGTGCACAATCGGGGTGGAAGAGGGACCAAGGCAGTGTTCCAGGGTGAGTCTGGCCCCTTATTGCCCAGTCCCAATTGGGGCCATCAGAGCCAGCTGGCGAGGGATGCGGGAAGTTGGCTAGCTGGGGAGGGATAATAGAATGGCTCCAGGGCATGTCTGGTCCATCTCACTCAGTTCCGATCGGCCGGACGCCAGCACCAAACTAACCTACTGATTGGAGTTTCTGCCCCTGGTGGTCAGTGCATGTCATACCGAGCAGTTGAGTGGCCTTAGCATATCATTAGCATACTAGAGGCCCGGTGCATGGAATTTGTGCACGGGGGTGTGTGTCCCTCAGCCCAGCCTGCACCCTCTCAAATCTGGGACCCCTTGAGGGATGTCCAACTGCCCATTTAGGCCCGATCCCACAGGCCTAAATGGGCAGTCAGATATCCCTTTCACAATCCAGGACTGCTGGCCCCCATCTGCTCCCCTGCCTACCTGCCTGATTGCCCCTAACTGCTTCTGCCTGCCAGCCTGATCACCCCCTAACCACTCTCCTGCCAGCCTGACTGATGCCTAACTGCTCCCCTGCTGACCCAATTGCCCCTAACTGCCCTCCCCTGCTGGCCTGGTCACCCTAACTGACTCCCCCTGCCAGCCTGGTCATCCCCAACTGCCCTCCCCTGCAGGCCTGGTTGCCCCTAACTGTCCTCCCCTGCAGGCCTGGTTGCCCTCAATTGCCCTCCCCTGCTGGCTCACTAACCCCTAACTGCCCTCCCTTGCCAGCCTGGTCACCCCCAACTGCCCTCCCCTATAGGCCTGGTCGCCCCTAACTGCCCTCCCTTGCCAGCCTGGTTGCCCCTAACTCCCCTCCCCTG
This sequence comes from Myotis lucifugus, assembly GCF_000147115.1. Taxonomy (NCBI): domain Eukaryota; kingdom Metazoa; phylum Chordata; class Mammalia; order Chiroptera; family Vespertilionidae; genus Myotis; species Myotis lucifugus. The sequence continues at coordinate 13,400 of NW_005872085.1, forward strand.
CCAGTCAATTACCCCTAACTGCTCTCCCCTGCCGGCCTGGTCACCCCAACT
>NW_005872085.1:13950-14891 GCF_000147115.1 Myotis lucifugus
TTCGCTTTGACTGGTTGAACAATCTTACCAGTCGCACAGACAACCGAACACTTAGCATATGAGGCTTTTATTATATAGGATTGACTTTTTCAAAAAATATATTTTGTTGATATTTACAGAGAGGAAGGGAAAGGGATAGAGAGAAACATTGATGAGAGTGAAACATTGATCAGCTGATGCCTGCACACTTCTTACTGGGGATATGCCTGTAACCAAGGTACATGCCCCTGACTGGAATCAAACCTGGTACCCTTCAGTCCGCAGGAAGACGCTCTATTCACTGAGCCAAACCAGTTAGGACTAGGATTGACATTTTATCTTATGATATATCCATTGTTGAAAGTACTATTATTGTAGTCTTACCTATTTCTCCTATCAGTTCTATTAGTGTTTGCTTAATATATTTAGGTGCTCCAGTGTTGGGTGCATATTTATTCACAATTGCATATCCCTAGATGAACTGATTCCTTCTTCTACACTAATAAAAGAGAAACATGTAAATTGACCATCCCTCCACTACACCCACCAGCCAATCAGGGCAAATATGGAAATTAGCCCAACAAAGATGGCAGCGGCCATGGAGCTGGAGGCTTGGGTTGCTCCTAGCGACAGAGGAAGCCAAGCTTCCTGCCCGCCCTGACTGCTGCTCAAGGAGTGGCTGGATGCCTGGGTTGCTGGGGGCGACCCAGGCATCCAGCCCGGCCCTAGCCTCCACTCAAGGAGGGGCTGGGGGCCTGGGTCTCCAGGGGGAGTGGGCCAGCCTGAAAACAGGCCTCAGCTCCTCACCCAGGCTGGGCAGGCACCCCAGCAGGACTCCCCACCCTGAGAGACTCTGGCCAGCCTGAAAACGGCCCTCAGCCCCTAACCAGCTGGGCACACCCCCATGGAGTAAGAGTCCCTGCTGGGGGGTGTGCAGTTCTTGCAAATAGCCATCATCCCAT
>NW_005872085.1:15134-16629 GCF_000147115.1 Myotis lucifugus
TCAGACTGGTGGGGGGACATTTGGGAGTGAGCAGGCCAGCAGCGGGGGGCAGTTGGGGGCAAGCAGGTGGGCAGGCAGAGTGGTTAGGGGCAATCAGGCAGGCAGGCAGGTGATCAGTTAGGAGCCAGCAGTCCTGGATTGCGAGAGGGATGTTTGACTGCCGTTTTAGGCCCGATCCCTGTAACCCAGCAGTAGGACATCCTTCCAAGGGTCCCAGATTGGAGAGGGTGCAGGCTGAGCTGAGGGACACCCCCCCACCTCCCCACCCCCCCATGTACGAATTTCATGCACTGGGCCATAAATTATCTACACTAATAAAAGAGAAACATGGTAATTGGCGTACGACCGCTACCCTTTTCATTGGCTAATCAATGAGTATATGCAAATAAACTGTCAGCCAAGATGGCAGCCGGCAGCCAGGCAGCTGGAAGCGAACATGAGGCTTGCTTGCTTCAGTGAAGGAGGACTCCAACGTTCCCCGCCTGCCTTGCTGGCCTCTGAGCTGGCAGTTTGAAACATTCTAACAAATATAGAAGCTAAACAAACAGCCGGGATCTCAGAGCTGAAGTTATACATTGTTTCAATTATAGAACCAAACAAACCAGCAGGGAAGCCTCAGAGCTAGAGCCAGAGCTAAAGCTGGCCCAGAATAAAAAAGAAAAAGAAAAAAAGGAGCGTCAGTTAATCACCAGCCTTAAGGCAGCCCTCAGCCCCTCACCCAGACTGGCTAGGCACCCCAGTGGGGACCCCCCCCCCCGAAGGATGTGTGACCAGCTTCAAACAGCCATCATCCCCTCATCGAGGCTGGCCAGGCACCCCAGTGGGGACCCCCACCCTGATCCAGGACACCCTTCAGGGCAAACCAGCCAGCCCCCAGGCCTCTATTCTATTTTTTTTATTTTGGATTTTGAAGGCATTGGGGGGCCAGGTGGAAACCTCTTTGCAAGAAGAGGAACCACAAGTCTGGGTCCTGCCTGCTTTTTATTCAGTTTGATTACACATTCGCCTTTAGCAATGCATGCAGGCAGATCAAAGGTAAAGTCTGGTAAACAGTGTAAAGATGATCAGGTCCAAGATTTCCAAGAAACCACATCAGGGAAGCCAGCCAATCGATGCAAAAGCATAAGAATCTGTATTTCGAGCAAGCTGCTCTCGTCCCGACCAGACGAATCGACACAGGGGAGGAGGAGAAGTTGATAGGAGGGGACAGCGCCGACTGAAGGGCGATATTATAGGGGGGGGGAGGAGGAAGGGAGAAGGAACTGTCTGTGCGGAGGAGTGGAGGGAAACACGTTGACGCCCCCCTCGTGGAGGTTAGTAGAGAGTATGAGACTTCGGAGAGATGCTCGTTGCCAACAGTCGACATAGAAGATGGAGGAGTGGTTATTACCGTGGAAAAGGAGGGCGGGGTACTTTTATGGGGACAGGGAGGGGGCCGACCCCCCGCCCTTCAATCCCCCCTTTTGCGTTGAGACCTCCGACTCCCTCCTGAGAA
>NW_005872085.1:17117-53890 GCF_000147115.1 Myotis lucifugus
CCCCTACTTGTTGCAGCCCAGAGTGTGTGGGAGTTCCGCAGGATGCAGAGGCATCCCTACTGCTCTCCTTCTACTCTTACCAACCGCCAGTGATGGTAGGGCATGGGCCTGACGCTCCAGCGCCAGCCATCTTCAGGGCTTCCAAGCAGGATACCAGGCTTTCTTCGTGGCATTTTTACTGGCTTCAAGTCTTTAGAGCTCAGACAGGGCTCTTTAAAACATGATACTCCAGTCAAAGTTTTCCATTAATAAAACCACTATTAGGAACCGGTCTTATTGAATCTATGCAAAGAAATGTATTGCCATGTTAGCATTGCCAACTTTCGGAGGAATTACATAAGAAGAAAGACATACTGATCTACTCTAAGATTTGCTGACTTTCCTTGCCAATTCCTTTTAATTGTTGGCATTAAACTTTCTTTCTATGCATAACCATGCCTCAGACCTTCTACTCTAAACAGGCTTTTTTCAGACTACCCCTGACATGGGTATGGTCACAAAGGCCTGCAAGCAGTACACAGGCTGCCAACTGTTAGCTGTCTCTCAACAGAGACCAAAACCTGATGGGCACCGTTCCTGCCCATTTGGGCACCTGTCCTCTTGGCAGCTGGCTATCCTTTACTTTTGGGGGTCACCCCCACATAGTCCCCTTCCAGAACAGCCAGAACACATTCAAACCGCGGCCACGCAGATTCTACGAATTGGGGGAGTCCCTACATGGTCTTGGGAACCCCGGGCGAGCCCCCAAATGTTATGCCCAGATTTCAAGATTCCCAAGAAACCACATCAGGGAGCCAGCCAATCGATGCAAAAGCATAAGAATCTGTATTTCGAGCTAGCTCGGCTCCCGTCCACCAGACTCACCGACACAACGGCAGGCCAAGTGGCTGAGAGCAAGGCCTCTATTCTAAATAGTAAAAGGGTAATATGCCTCCCAGCACTGGGATCAGCAGAGCCGCGAGGCCTCTTGGCACAGGATCAGCATGACAGGGGGCAGCGCCCAAACCCCCTGATCGCCCTGCGGCTCTGTGTGTGACAGGGAGCGGAGCTACAACCTCCCTATCCGCCCTGCTCTGTTCGTGACAGGGGATGGTGCCCCAATCCCCTGATCAGCCCTGCTCTGTGTTTGACAGGGTGTGGTGCCCCAACCCCCTGATTGGCCCTGCTCTGTGGGTGATAGAGGGTGGCGCCCCAACCCCCCTCCACGGGCCTTGCTCTGTGTGTGACAGGGTAGAGCCATAACCTCCCCATTGGCCCTGCCCTGAGTGTGACAGGGTGCAGCACCCCAACCCCATGATCTGCCCTGCTCTGTGTGTGACAAGGGGCAGTGCTCCAGCTCCCCTATCGGCCCTACTCTGTGAGTGACGGGGGGAGCTCCCCAAACCCCTTATCAACCCTGCTCTGTGTGTGACAGGGTACGGAGACCCAACCCCCCTGATGGGCCCTGCTCTGTGAGTGACAGGGGGCAGTGCCCCAATCCCCTGATCGGCCCTGCTCTGTGCGTGACAGGGGGTGGCACCGCAACCTCCCCATCGACCCTGCCTTGAGTGTGACAGGGGGCGGTGCCCCAACCCCCCAATCGGCCCTACCCTGAGCGTGACTGAGGGTGGCATCGCAACCTCCCAATCCGCCCTGCTCTGTGCATGACGGGATGGCGCCCCAACTCCCCAATCGGCCCTGCTCTGAGCCCGACCAGGGGCTGCACCTAGGGATTGGGCCTGCCCTCTGCCACCCGGGAGCAGGCCTAAGCCAGCAGGTCGTTATCTCCCGAGGGGTCCCAGACTGTGTGAGGGCACAGGCCGGGCTGGGGGACCCGCCCCTCCCAGTGCACAAATTTTTGTGCACCGGGCCTCTAGTTATATAATAACCTTGTCTCTTTGATAGTTTTAGGCTTAAAATTAATTTGTCTGTTATAAGTGCAGCTGCCCCTGCTCTCTTTTGGTTTCCATGGTCATGGAATGTCTTTTTACTTCTCTGCACTTTGAGCCTAAGTGTGACCTTAAAGTTGAAGTTGAAGTCACTTGTAAGTATCATATAGTTGGAACTTTAAAAAAAAAAATCTATCCAGCCAAGTGATTTTCAATCCTTTTCATTTAATGGCACACATCAACTAATTGCTGAAATTCTGCAGCACACAGAAAAACATATTTTTTGCTGATCTGACAAAAATAGGTATAATTTTGATTCATTAACACTGGATGGCTATTGTGTTGGCTGTTGTCATGTTTGTTTGTTTTTTAAATAAAAAATGTTTTTATTGATTTTTTACAGAGAGAGGAAGGGGAAGGGATCGAGAGATAGAAATGTCATCATTCAGCTGCCTCCTGTATGCACCCTACTGGGGATTGTGCCCACACTCTGGGCATGTGCCCTGACTGGGAATTGAACCAGTGACATCTTGGCTCCTGAGTCAATGTTCAACCACTGAGCCACATCAGCTGGGCTGTTGTTATGTTTTTATTTGACAAACTAAGACAGCGGTTCTCAACCTGTGGGTCGCAACCCCTTTGGCGGTCGAATGACCCTTTCACAGGGGTCGCCTAAGACCATCCTGCATATCAGATGTTTACATTATGATTCATAACAGTAGCAACATTACAGTTATGAAGTGTTGATGTTCTTTGTGAACGGTGACGCTGAGATGAGCTTGGCGTACAGGATTAAGTTTAGAGAAGCAGAGGGCTATTGCTAGTCAGGCAAGTAGCAAAAGCCCCCAAAGCTCTCATGGCCTTTATTCAGTGAGTACAGCAAATAACAATGGAGTACAGCAAGTGACAATGATTAACAGGCATGCTTATGAGATCATCTGAGTTAAGTTATACATTACACTATTAATTTCCTATGTTATACAAAGACCCTTTCCACCTGCAGCAGTGTACCCTCCCTGGCTTTCTATGCCCTCATGGACTATTTATCAAATCAAGGAAATTCTGCCTCTGAACAATAAGTCTTGCGTGCAAGACTTTGTTCTGACGTGGCCCGCTTACAGGCCCCTGCCTTTTCCTGGCAGAGCGTCCTCTTCTAGTTAACTTCATTCCACTTGTCCAGCTACATGAAGTAGCAATGAAAATAATTTTATGGTTGGGTCACAACATGAGGAACTGTATTTAAAGGGCCAGAAGGTTGAGAACCACTGAAAGGGAAAAGAGGTCAGTGCTCCTGACTAACATGTTTTGAAAATTCTTGTGGCACTCCAGTGTGCCTGCTGTGACACACCAGTTGAAAATCAGTGATCTAGCCAATGTATGTCTTTAACCCAAAACCTAGTGTTAGGAACTCAGTTCCTCCTTTATCCTCTGCTCACTGCACCATTTGTTGGAGTACTTATTCCTCGAACCCTGTTCGCTGCACCAATTGTTAGGTGCACAGATCCTTCATCCTGCCCTACTATGCTCACTGTTGCGTGTGAGCCCCTCTGCTAAGGACTGGACATTTTTGAACTCTGGGCATAGACAGAGAAGCCATGAGAAGTCATAGGTATATAAGAAAAGTCTTAATTGCAGGCCAAGTAGCCATTGCTAACAAGGAGTTATTAGACAAAGTAGTTTTCAAAGTAAAGCCCCACATAGTAGCCGCATACTGGCTGGTTAACAAATACATCTTTCCTGTAAGCTAGCAGCCTCCAACATAGGAGCTATTCAGGAGCCATCCTTAGAGCTACAGCCTCACCAAGCAGCGGCATACTGCTGGCTGGTCAATAGCACACTTTATACTACTTAGACAAAATAGGCTTCTTTCCAAAATAGTGACATCATTATTTTGGGTTATAGAAGGGGCACATCTCTGCAGTGTACATAGTGAGATAGCTGTGTCCGGGCTTCTTGCACCTGCGTATAGCTCATTAGGATTCCCATACTCAGAGTGGCCTTGAACATCCAGGTACTCTAGACAGGGCCTCCACACTCCAGTTGGCCTTGAGCATCCAGCGTACTCTGACAGGGTTCCCACACCTAGGTACATGACCTGACTGGGAATTGAATCCACAACCTTTCAGTCTATGGGATGATGCTTCAACCTCCAACAAACTGAGCCACACCAGTCAGGTCTCTATGTCTTTTGATTAGAGAATTTAATCCATTTATATCTAGGGTATTTATTGATAGATAAGAATGTATTAATGTCATCTTATTAATTGTTTTCTGGCTGTTTCATAGTTCTCTTGTTCCTTTATTCTTCACTTTCTGACGCCCTTTGTGAATTAATTATTTTCTGTAGTGTTATGCTTGGATTCTCTTCTCTTTATCTTTTGTGAGTTTTTGCTTTGTGATTACCATGAGGCTCACATAAAACATCTTATAGCTACACAGGTCTATTTTACACTGATAACAACTTAACTTCAATTATGTATTAAATCTTTACCCTTACTAGATTTAATGTACCACCATATTACAGTATTACAGTATTTTGAATTTGACTGCATACTTATCCTTATCACTGCATTTTATATTTTCACTAGAGGCCCAGTGCATGAAAATTCATGCACTTGGGCGGTCCCTCAGCCAGCCTGCACCCTCTTGCAGTCCAGTACCCTTTGCGGGATGTCCACCTGCCAGCTTAAGCCTGCTCCCCAGGGGATTGGACCTAAACTGGCAGTCAGACATCCCTCTGGCAGCCGGGAGCCCTCTGGGATGTCCAACTGTGGCTTAGGCCTGCTCCCCTGTGGCTGCCTCTGCAGAAGGTGTGCATAGGACCATGCCACTGCCTCTCCCGCTGCCTCTGAAAAAGGGGGAGGGTGCTGGGACCAGGCCCCTGCCACCACCTCTGTGGAAAGGGGGCACCGGGGATCCACCATGGCTGGACTAGTGGTGCAGGCTCGCAGGTCCCAATCCCGCCTACTGGTCGTTCAAGCAGATTATTCTGGAAGGTCGTTCCACCATCTGGTATAATTAGCATATTATCTCTTTATTATATAGGATGTTATTAATTAGTGCCATTTTATTTCAGCTTGAAGACCTCTTTTCAGCATTTGTTGTAAAGCAAGTCTAGTGGATGAACATTATGAGCTTTTTTAAAAAAAAATCTGGAAAAGTCTAACTCTACTTCATTTGTGAAGAACAACTTTGTTAGACAGATTAATTTTAGTGGAAGTCCCCGCCCCCCAACCCCAGAAATCTGAAGATATCATTCTACTCTCTCCTGGTCTACAAAGTTTATGTTGAGAAATCTGCTAATAGTTTTATGGAAATTCCCTTTGAGTTACAAGCTTCTTATTTCTTGCTGCTTTTAAGATTATCTCCTTTTCTTTGATTTTCCCCAATTTTATTATAATGTGTCTTGGAGAAGATTTCTTCAGGTTGAGTTTGTTTTTTGACCTATGAGATTTATGAACTTAGATATCCAAGTCTCTCCCCAGATTTGAGAAATTCCTAGCCAGTGTTTCTTTAAATAAGCTTTTTGCCCCTTTCCCTTTCTTCTCCTCTCAGACTCCAGTAATTTACAGTGTTTCTTTTGATAGTATCTCATAAATCATTTAGTCTTTCTTCACTACTTTTATTCTTTTTTCTCTGCAGTGACTGGATAATTTTAAAGTTCCTGTCTTCTAATTCACTGATTCTTTCTTCTGCTTGACCATTCTGCTACTGATGCTCTCTGTTGCATTTTTCATTTCTTTTATTGTATTTTTGTCTGCATAATTTCAGTTTAATACTTCTTTATAATTTTTATCTTTCTGTTAAATTTGTTTTGTTCATGTATTTTTTCCTGATTTTGTTGAATTCTTCTTTCTGTGTTTTCTCACAGCTCATTGAGCTACTTTAGGACAGCTATTTTTGATTCTTTATTGAATAAATTGCAGATCTCTATGACCTGGCATTGGTTACTGGGAGATTATTTTGATTCTTTGGTGGTGTCATGTTACTTTGATTCTTCATGTTTCTTGAAGTTTTGAATTGCTCTCTTGGCATTTGAAGTAGCAGTCACCTCCTTCTGTCTTTACTCAGTAACTTCAGGAGAGAAATACCTCCCATCAGCCCCAGTAGTGATGCTGACACTACAAGCATCTTGCTCCCTCTTATGGTAGAATTTTAAAGCTTCTATCTATTCTCTTACTCCTGCAACACATCAGGCTGGGTGCTGCTAGCCTCCCTTTTATTTCCTAAGGGCAGGTCTGAAGCCCAAGTTTATCTCTCTCCCTGGCCCATGGATTCAGGTTGGATTTCTGTGTTACCAACTAGTTGTCTGACAAAGTTTGCTCTCTCTGTTATAAGCATCTCACACAGGAAGCTAGCCACAGGGTGGGAGTGTTTGGGTGAGGCCCATGTGTGTTGAGGGTGTGTGTAGGCTAATTGGGGGGATCTACTATTGAAACTCCCCAGTGGCTTGTGGATGGGCTTTTTGATGAAGGTCATTACATAGTAGATCCATGTCCTTCAATGTCCTCCAAGAGTCCCATCTGCCCCTCCCTTAGCTTCTTCCCATCCATAGTCACAGCTCACCACTCAGCATTCTGAATGGGTGAGAGAGAAATGGGCCACTTTGGCAGGTGCCTCGGTGGAGGGGTGATGCAGGTAAAGTAAAATTGATCCTCTTACCCTCTCCAGTGCATCCAAAATTATATTTCTTTGCTCCAATGTTGTGCTGGATTCTTTGCTGGAAACCTGGACTTGCACCAAGGCTCTCTCATCCATAGGTGATTGTCAGGACTGTTCTCCAGAGTCCCCAAGGCCACAGCTGAGAGGCTGGAGTTCACAGGCCACTATAGAGTCCGGGGAATGGAGGTCTGTATGCCTATTACATGATGCATGAGTGGGTAAGCCTCCTCCCAGGTCCCTTGGCATATGGTGCTGGATCCCATAGCTCCCACAAAAGCACTCTTGTTTGCGGATGGGTATAATTTGTTATCAAGAGGGAGATATGAACAAGAGACCTTTTCAGCTATGTTTCTGATGTCACTCCCCAAGTGCATTCCTATTTCCTGATTAACTATCTCACTTTAGAAGTCATATTCTTAATAAATTCCAATAATTTGATGGGTGGGTAGATTTTATATCTTTTCATGTCTAACATTATTTTATTCTTACTTCATGCTTGATTGTTGTTTAAAAAAGGTATATATTTGTTAATAGAAAATAATTTTCCTTTAGAACTTCAGGCCTTTCTCATTATCTTAATGATAGAAGTATATGGCAGTCTGACTTTTTGTCTTTTTCAGTTTGTTTTGTTTTGTTTTCTCCCCCTGGATATTTTATGATCTTCCGTCAACTCTCGAGGTTCTAAAATTTTTAAATGATGTATTTAGGAATAAGTCCTTTTCATTAATTTTGCTAAATATCTGAAAGTCCCATTCTATGTAAAGAATGAGGTCCTTTATATCTGGAAAATTTCCCCTTATTATTTGTTTGATAAATTCCCCCCGCCCACCCCTGCTTCATTTCTCTGTTTCTCTCTCTAGCATTGTTACCTAATATTGGTCTTCCTGGGCTATTGTCTGTGTCTTATCTTGTCTACCACATATTACATTTCTTTTTATTTTTTTTCACTTCAAGGAGATTTCCTTGATTTAATTTTCCAAACTTTTAGCTAAAATTCTCAGTTTCTTAGCTCTCTATTATTACTTATTAGATGGAATGTTTTTTCACTAAGGATTCTAAATAACTTGTTTGCTCTTACATGAACTTTGTCTCCTGCATCAATAATTTCATTTTATTTTATTCTAGTCTTCCCTTTCATATTGTAAGATTTTCTCAAATATTTACTCTTTCCTCCTCAACACCATCTTATTTAATCTCAAGCCTCCTCTAAACTCCACCATATTATATTTGGTTCTTGTGCAATGCTCTCTCAGATTACCTTGTTCTTTCCCTTTATAAATTCTACATAATTTGTAATTCCATGTTTGTCAAATTATTTCATTTATGCATATTTCCCTCTGAAAGTGTAAGCTTTGTAAAGCTGCATGTATTTGTTTTCACATTATGTTAATATACCCAGAACATATAGTTAACAGTATCACAACACTGGTATTCAATGACCATTTTTGCATTATTATTTTAATTAATGAATATATTGACACAGTTTGGGGCTTAATCCAGCCAATAATAAGGAGAATGTTACTTTGATTTTTTTTTATTTCTTGAGGTTACACATTTTTTTAAAAATTTATTTTTAATGAGAGGCAAAGGAAGAGAGAGAGAGAGAGAGAGAGAGAGAGAGAGAGAGAGAGAGAGAGAAAGAGAAACATGGATGTGAGAGAGAAACATCAATTGGTTGCCTCACACACACACCTAGAAGAGGGATCAAACCCACAATGTAAGTATGTGCCTTGACTGAGGAATCAAACCTGCAACCATTTGGTGCATGGGATGATGCTTCAACCAATTGAGCCACCTGGTCAGGGCAGCATACATATTTGTTAGGGTTATGTTTCTAAGAGGTTCTATGGTCTACAGCTGAATTTGGATACTCAGGGTTTCCTAAGTGTGATAAAATTTTGGAAAACCTTCAAAACCAACATATCTTCAAACAGAATACTTCTCTGTCTTATATTTTCGCTTTCTTGGAATACTTAAAAAATTTGTATTATGAAAAATTCAACTATATAAAGTAGTAGGAGAACAGTGCCATGTATCAACAGTCTAGCTTTACAATAATCAATTCATGGGCAATTCTGTATACCAGTTACTTAACCTTCATGCTCACTGCATTATTTTGAAGTAATCTCAGACATCATATCATTTTACGCATAAATATTTTATTTTGAAAATCTACAATACTATGCCTTTTTAGCAACCATGTCATTGTTACCACACCTAAAATTAGATAAATAACCCCTTAAAACAGTAAGTGTTCAGTTTTTCTTACTGTCTCAGAAATATTTTGCAACAGTTGTTTTGCTTGAGTATGACAAACAAAGTTTAGCATTTCTTCAGTTTGTTAAATGTGTGGTTTCTCTGTTCTCTAGTCTTCCTGGCAAGCTATTAGCTGAAGAAACAGTTGTTTACCTAGTGGGACTGCCCCTGTTCTGGATTTTGTTAGTGGTATCCCTGTGATGTCATGTACTATGAAATTATGCCCTGGCCTCCAGAAAATAATACTAACACCAATTATTAACACCTTTTGACTGCTTATTATGTGCCATTTAAAATTTGATATGTAAGAAAAAAATTTAATCCTTCAAAATACTTAGTTTTTATGTGGTAAGTACAAATATGATATATTTTATATAATTTAAAAATTAAGCAGTATGATAGTACATACTAATAAAGTCATACTTTATGCACAAAATCTGAAATAATTCAAGTAACTCAATTTAAAGAATCACATAATTCAAAATCACAAGGAGTGATGTCCAATTTTGTTTACAGTAATGTTAGTGATGATCCTCCTTTCAATTTCCAGTTGATAAAAGGAAATGATTGCTCTTATTTTTTAGAGTTAATTTTGCTATTTTAAAATTATATGGAATCTTAAAAAATGAATTTCTTTAATAAAATGCAACTAACAATAAGTTGCTTTTCCAAGTACTTCATGAGGAAGGAGTCTGAGTAGGGCAGCATTTGTATATTTCTGGGACACTGATCATAATGACATTCAATATAACCCTATATTACAGTAATACACACACACACACACACACACACACGCACACAGACACACCTCTAAAATGCCGACTTCTTACCTCATGAATCATTGAAATTTAAAATTCTTCTCAGCACTTTTGTGCATTTTCAGGTGACCTATATATTTTTTAACTAGTATTTTTATGTTATACATTGGGATCATAATTGTTGACCTTTTGATTTCTTTTCTCAATGCACTTTATAGTAACTTTAGCAAAATTGAGCAGAAAATACAAAGATTTCCTGTGCACACCCTGCCCTCACATGCACAGCCTCCTGCATTGTTAACATTTCCCACCAGAGTGGTACATCTGTTACAACTGATGAGCCTATATTGACACATCATTATCACCAAGAGTCTATGGTTTATATTAGGGTTCATTCTTGGTGTTGCACATTAGATGGGTTTGGGCAAAGGTGTAATGACATGTGTGCACCATTATGGTGTCATACAGAATTGCTTTATTGCCCTAAAAATGCTCCATGCTCTGATACTTACACTGTCATGATGCTCTGGTTTGATTCCCTGCAAGTACTAATTTTAGTGTACATTTTTAATTATTCTCTTACTTCTTCCCAGGTACCTTTTCTCTCTCTCTCTTTTTTTATTGTTTTATTGCTAAAAGTATTACAAAGGGTATTACATATGTCCCCTTTTTTCCCCCGCCCTTGACAATCCCCTGGCCTCTCCTAACACCCAGTGTCTTATGTCCATTGGTTATGCTTACATGCATGCATATAAGTCCTTCGGTTGATCTCTTACCTGCCCCCTTTGCACCCCTAACCTCCCCAGTCTTCCCGCTGCAGTTTGTCAGTCTGTTTGAGGCAGTTCTGCCTCTGTATCTATTTTTGTTGATAAGTTTATAATGGTCTTTATTATCCATGAATGAGTGAGATCATGTGGTATTTTTCCTTCATTGACTGGCTTATTTCACTTAGCATAATGCTCTCCAGTTCCATCCATGCTGTTGCAAATGGTAAGAGTTCCTTCTTTATTACAGCAGCATAGTATTCCATCGTGTAGATGTACCACAGTTTTCTAATCCATTCATCTGCTGATGGGCACTTAGGCTGTTTCCAGATCTTAGCTATGGTGAATTGTGCTGCTATGAACATATGGGTGCATATATCCTTTCTGATTGGTGTTTCTGGTTTCTTGGGATATATTCCTAGAAGTGGGATCACAGGGTCAAATGGGAGTTCCATTTCCAGTTTTTTGAGGAAACTCCATACTGTCTTCCATAGTGGCTGCACCAGTCTACATTCCCACCAGCAGTGCACAAGTGTTCCTTTTTCTCCACATCCTCTCCAGCACTTGTCATTTGTTGATTTGTTGATGATAGCCAGTCTGACAGGTGTGAGATGGTACCTCATGGTTGTTTTGATTTGCATCTCTCGGATGATTAGTGACTTTGAGCATGTTTTCATATGTCTCTTGGCTTTCTGAATGTCCTCTTTTGAAAGGTGTCTATTTAGGTCCTTTGCCCATTTTTTGATTGAATTGTTTATCTTCCTTTTGTTAAGTTGTATGAGTTCCCTATGAATGTTGGAGATTAGGGCCTTATCAGATATGACATTGGCAAATATGTTTTCCCACGCAGTGGGCTTTCTTGTTGTTTTGTTGATGGTTTCTTTTGCTGTGCAGAAGCTTTTTATTTTGATGTAGTCCCATTTGTTCATTTTCTCTTTTGTTTCAAGTGCCCTAGGAGCTGTATCAGTGAAGAAATTGCTTCGGCATATGTCTGAGATTTTGTTGCCTTTGGATTCTTCTAGAATTTTTATGGTTTCCCGTCGTACATTTAAGTCCTTTATCCATTTTGAGTTTATTTTTGTGTATGGTGTAAGTTGGTGGTCTAGTTTCGTTTTCTTGCATGTATCCGTCCAATTTTCCCAACACCATTTATTGAGGAGACTATCCTGACTCCATTGTATGTTCTTGCCTCCTTTGTCAAATATTAATTGAGCATATTGGTTTGGGCTGATTTCTGGGCTATCTATTCTATTCCATTGATCTATATGTCTGTTCTTGTGCCAGTACCAGGCAGTTTTGAGAACAGTGGCTTTGTAATACAGCTTGATATCTGGTATTGAGATCCCACCTACTTTGTTCTTTCTCAGGATCACTGCAGCTATTCGGGGTCTTTTTTTATTCCAGATGAATTTTTAGAGAGTTCGTTCTAGATCTGTGAAATATGCCATTGGTATTTTAATGGGAAGTGCATTGAATTTAGAGATTGCTTTGGGTAGTATGGACATTTTAATGATGTTGATTCTACCAATCCAAGAACATGGTATGTTCTTCCATCTGTTTATGTCTTCCTCTATCTCTTTTTTCAACGTCCTGTAGTTTTCTGAGTAGAGGTCTTTTACCTTTTAGTTAAGTTTATTCCTAGGTAGCTTAATTATTTTGGTGCGATGGTAAATGGGATTGTTTTTTTCAGTCTCTCTTTCTGTAAGTTCACTATTGGTGTATAGAAATGCCTTAGATTTCTTGGGGTTAATTTTGTATCCTGCTACATTGCCAAATTCATGTATTAAGTCTAGTAGTTTTTTGATGGAGTCTTTAGGGTTTTGTATGTATAATATCATATTGTCTGCAAATAAGGACAGGTTTACTTCCTCTTTTCCAATTTGGATGCCTTTTATTTCTTCTTCTTGTCTAATTACAATGGCTAATACTTCCAGTACTATGTTGAACGGGAGTGGTGAGAGTGGGCATCACTGTCTTGTTCCTGTTCTTAGGGGAAATGGTGTTAGTTTTTGTCCATTGAGTATGATGTTGGCTGTGGGCTTGTCATATATGGCTTTTATTATGTTGAGGTATGATCCTTCTATTCCCACCTTGCTGAGAGTTTTTATCAAAAATGGGTGTTGGATTTTGTCAAACGCTTTTTCTGCATGAATTGATATGACTATGTGGTTTTTTTCTTTCAATTTGTTTATGTGATGTATCACGTTTATTGATTTTCAGATATTGTACCATCCTTGCATACCTGGGATAAATCCTACTTGGTCATGGTGTATGATCTTTCTGATGTACTGCTGGATCCGATTTGCTAAGATTTTGTTGAGGATTTTGGCATCTATGTCCATGAGGGATATTGGCCCGTAATTCTCTTTCAATGTGTTGTCTTTACCTGGTTTTGGTATTAGGGTGATGCTGGCTTCATAGAATGAGCTTGGAAGTGTTCCTTCCTCTTGAATTTTTTTATAGTAGTCTGAGGAGGATAGGTTTGAGCTCTTTCTTGAATGTTTGGTAAAACTCCCCTGTGAAGCCATCTGGTCCTGGGCTTTTGTTTGCTGGAAGCTTTTTGATGACTGTTTCAATTTCTTCCACAGTTATTGGCCTATTGAGATTTTTAGATTTTTCCAGATTGAGTTTTGGAATGTTGTATTTTTCTAGGAATTTGTCCATTTCCTCTAGGTTGTCTATTTTGTTGGAGTAGAGTTGTCCATAGTATTTTTTAACAATCATTTGTATTTCTGTGGGGTCTGTTGTTATTTCGCCTCTATCATTTCTGATTTTGTTTATTTGGGTCCTCTCTCTTTGCTTCTTGGTGAGCCTGGCTAGAAGTTCGTCAATCTTGTTTATCCTTTCAAAGGACCAGCTCTTGGTTTCATTGATTTTCTGTATTGTTTTTTTGGTCTCTAGGTCATTTATTTCTGCTCTAATCTTTATTATCTCCTTCCCTCTGCTCACTCTGGGGTTTTCTTGTTGCTTTCTTTCTAATTTTTTGAGATGTAGAGTTAGATAATTTACTACCATTTTTTCTTGTTTTTTGAGATAGGCCTGTAGAGCTATAAACTTCCCTCTCAGGATTGCTTTCATTGTGTCCCATAGGTTTTGGATTGTTGTGTTTTCATTGTCATTAGTTTCCAGGATGTTTTCAATTTCTTCTTTGATCTCATTGGTAACCTAATCAATATTTAATAACATGCTATTCAGCTTCCAAGTGTTTGAGTATTTGGGGTTGTTTTTATTGTAGTTTATTTCTAACAGTATGCCATTGTGGTCTGAGAAGATGGTTGGTATGATTTCAATCTTCTTGAAATTGGGGAGACTTTGTTTGTGAGCCAATATGTGGTCTATTTTTGAATATGTCCTATGAGCACTTGAGTAGAATGTATATTCCGTGGCTTTGGGGTGAAGTGTTTTGAAGATGTCAATTAAGTCCATCTGATCTAGTGAGTCATTTAGGATTGCTGTTTCTTTGCTGATTGTTTGTCTAGAGGATTTATCCAGTGATTTCAGTGGTATATTAAAGTCCCCTACTATGATTGTATTGTTGTCTGTCTCTCCTTTGATATCTTCCAAAAGTTTTTTTTTTATGTATTTGGGTGCTCCTGCATTGGGTGTATATGTGTTTATCAAGGTTATATCTTCTTGTTGTATTGATCCCTTTAGTATTATGAAGTGGCCTTCCTTCTCTCTTGTTATGGCCTTCACTTTGAGGTCTATTTTGTCCAATATAAGTATTGCTACCCCAGCTTTTTTTTTTCATTTCCATTTGCCTGAAAGATATTTTTCCATTCCTTCACTTTCAGTTTGTGTGAGTCCCTTCTTCTGAGGTGGGTCTCTTGTAGACAGCAAATGTATGGGTCATGCTTTTTTTATCCATTCAGCCACTCGATGTCTTTTGGTTGGAGCATTTAGTCCATTTACGTTTAAAGTTATTATTGAAAGGTACTTGTTTGTAGCCATTTCTTTTTGTGTGTGGCTGTTTTCTTTCTGAGCTTTTTATTTTTTCTTTTTACACCAGTCCCTTTAGCATTTCTTGCATTGCTGGCTTGGTGGTGATAAACTCCCTTAGCCTTTTTTTGTCTGTGAAGCTTCTTATTTCCCCTTCAATTTTGAATGATAGCCTTGCTGGATAGAGTATTCTTGGTTTCAGTCCTTTGCTTTGCATCACTTTGTAAATTTCCATCCATTCCTTTCTGGCCTGATGTGTTTCTGTTGAGAAATCATTTGATAATCTAATGGGAGATCCCTTGAATGTAACTTTCCGTCTCTCTCTTTCAGTCTTTAAGATTCTCTCTTTGTCCTGAACATTTGCCATAGTAATTATGATGTGTCTTGGTGTGGGTCTTTTCGGGTTCACCTTGTTTGGGACTCTCTGTGCTTGTGTGATTTCCCCCCCCCCCACCTCTGGGAAGTTTTCTGATATTATTTCTTCAAATAGGTTTTCTAACCCTTGTTACTCTTTCTGTTGTTCTGGCACCCCTATTATTCATATGTTGTTTCGTTTCATGTTGTCACATAGCTCCCTTAGGCTCTCCTCTTGTCTTTTAATTTTTTTATCCAATTGCAGTTCAGTTTGGGTGTGTTTTGTTTCCCTGTCTTCTAATTTGCTTATTCTGTCCTCTGCTTCTCCTAGTCTACTCTTGAAACTTTCCATGGTGTTTTTTATTGCAGCTATATCACTCTTCATTTCTTCTTGGTTCTTACATTATTTATTGATTT
The DNA here is from genome assembly GCF_000147115.1 of Myotis lucifugus. Taxonomy (NCBI): domain Eukaryota; kingdom Metazoa; phylum Chordata; class Mammalia; order Chiroptera; family Vespertilionidae; genus Myotis; species Myotis lucifugus. The sequence goes on from NW_005872085.1 coordinate 32,136, forward strand.
TTTTCATCTGTTTCTTCTTGCTTCTTGCATAAGTTGTTTTTTTTCCCTCCATCTGGTTTATGCACTCTAGGACCCTTAATCTGAATTCTTTTTCTGTCATGTTGCATGCCTCTGTATCACTTAGCTGCTTTTCTGGTGAGTCCTCCTTTTCTTTCCTTTGGGGGTTTCTTTGTCTACCCATGTTTGATTGTATCGCCATATCTAGATGTTGAGTCGTTCAGTGGCTTCTCTTTGGGTGGCAGTGGCTCCTCAGGCTGTGGTTGCTCCTTGGGTGGTTGTGGTAGCAGCTGCTCCTCAGTTGGTAGCAGGTCCTCTGGTGTGTGCTGTTCACCATTGTGGTGGCTCCTCTGCCTGGTGGGGGGAGGCTTCACACACAGCTGCTGTGCCTCAGACAGAGGGTGTGGTGATCAGGAGGCTGCTATTCCTTGGATGGGGGCAGGCTACACAAGCACGCTTTTTCCTCTTGAATCTTTCCCAACTTCTCCCAAATGTCGGCATACATAAAAATATATTGCATATAGCATTCCTTGACTAAAAGTTTATGGGCCATGAGGAAGGAAGATATCTTTTGTTAGAGAGTAAAAACCTAAAGCCACATATTAAAACATTTTGCTCTAGGAGTTCTCTTAGCAACCCCTTCACCAATAATATGTCACTGACTACTATACACTATCTGTTCTCTCAGCCTAACTCAATCTCAACTTCTCTCATTCTAGAGAGGAAAAGAAACCCTCCAATTAATGATTGAAAAGTAATTCACCCAGAGCTTCACGTTTGAATCTCCTAAATCATTAAAGGGCTCATAAACAAAAGTGCCTTTTATATAATGTGATCCATTGTTTTTAATAAATGAATTCTGCTTATAACTAGCAAAATTTTTGTTTTTAATTTTCAATTACAGTTGAGAGCTGCTATTGTTTTATAGCAGTCTCAGGTGTACAGCACGGTGGTTAGGCATCTATGTAAAAGATCATGGAACACTTCATGAATTTGTATGTCATGCTTGCTCAGGGGCCATGCTAATCTCAGTGTTGTTCCGATTTTGGTAGTGCTGCTGAAGGAGCACTAGCAAGGTATTTGTACACCATCTTAAGGCCCTGCCTGCATATCAAGGTTATTCAAATTCTGTCAATACCTCTGCAAAGTAAGTATCATTCCCACATTGAGGTTGAGAAAAACATGGCTCAGAATGTTAGATACTTAACTCTAGTGTTGCACAGTTCAAAATACTTGCTATAAGGCACCGAGTCCTCGGTTTAGGTTTCTTTGTACCAAACTTTGCTGCATCAGTTATTCTGTTAGTATCTGTCTCTCCCAGTTACATGTTAAGCTCCCGGAGGCAGATGGCATGGACAGGGACAACCTCACACAGCCTGGGGCTGTTCCATCGCTCCATCCAAGGTGCAATATGTGGACACAGTCATGCGGGGTGGAAAGACTGAGTCAACGCAGGGAACACAGTTGCAAAAGGCGATGGCTCCAAGTCCGGTCACACACATGCTCAGGAGTGAAGTGTTGGGTGCACCTGCAAGGCCAGAACGTCCCTCTGTGGATCTATCTCCCTGCCAGGGTTTCCACTGGGAGGCAGTGAGTCCAGAGCAGGCCAGCACCCACTGCTGCTGCTGCGTTATCTCATCCCTGTTGACACGGGCACTTTCTCCCTCACAGGCTCCCCTTCCTTAGCCAGGAGCAGAGGGCGGGGCGAGGGTAGCGGGCTGTTCTGCTACTCCCAGGTGCACAGGGACACAGGGATCCAGTGATGCTGGTGGGGCTTACTTGCCTGGACGCACCCTGCAGCCACATTCACCCCGTGCCCCTGACATGCCAGGATGGCACAGGACAATCCACAGGTTAGCCAACAGGGTTCATCCAGAAGGCGAAGCAAGCTACACCTATATCTAGGGACCTCGTGTGCCTGTGGTTTATATTTCCACCCCTTTCCCACTGCTTACTAACCCTAAGTAAGGACAAAGCATTTGGCCCTTCTCAGAAACCGCATTATGGCCCCATTCTAATGCCCTCCTGGCTGATTTCCATTTCTTTTCCTGCCTTTAGAATTCTTATCTCCTCAAGGGCAAGGAAGAGAGAAAGTTTCTAATATCATCATTAATTTTACACATTTAAAGTTTTGAAAAACAATTTTTGACTTTTGGTACTTTAGAAATTACAAAAGTATTTTCTTTCCCTTAACTTCTCTATTGTAACTTTTAAAAACTATATTACAATAACAAAACTGCACCAAGAGCAGAGTATACATGATCTTCACTGATGCCTGAATTGGGGAGGTGGGGAGGGAAGCAGTGGCCAAGGGTGGGAACCAAATGAAGAGAGAAATCTTAACCTCATCTAATATATCAAAATTTATCAGGCTTTATTTGGTTACTCTTTTGTTACTGGGCATGAAAAATGACCTGTAAAATAAAATGAAAGGGGCCTGAAACATGAGGGTTTGCCATTCTTAGCTATGTCCTTGTTAGCTGTGAGATGAAAGAAAGAAAAAAATTCAATGAAAGACCTCATAAAGGGAATTTATTGCTTCCATGGACATATCAGATCAGAGCCACAAGGAATAAGGCACATCCCAGGGATCTCCATAGTAGGTAACAGCTGAGAAAAGAAAAAATGTCAGGAGTGAGAGGAAGAATTCCAAGGGTTTGTGAACTCTGAGAGGACACAGCGCCTTAAGTCCCAGAGAAGAGATGACAGGAGGGGCATGGGAGGAGAGAAGGCATATGATGGACTTGGCCAGGAATAGTGCCAGGTCACCCAGCATGTCCATTCTTCTGCTCTTAAGATTGGCAACGCACCTGCAGTAACAGGACAGACATGAGATTTATAGGTCTCAGAGGCTCCTGTGCTTTCTTCATGCTGTTTCCCAATTCTACTACAATTTTTCAACCACAGTTGTGCCCACAATCTCTTCCCACTCTCCTTCCCCCTGTCCTGTGTCTCCCGGTCCCAGCTCTAACCCAGGGGAATCCTTACCTTCCTTCTGGCGTGTGACTCACAAGGGCCCTTGGTGTCTGGAGGCACCACCTGGGCGCAGGCCCTGGATAATGAAGACGGTGCCCGTGACGATGCCCACGAGGCCCACAGCCAGCCCCAGGGCGCAGACCACTGTCTCCGTCAGCTCTGACATGGGGGCTGGAATCTCGGGCTCTGTGGGAGTGAGGTGATGGAGGTCAGGATGTGGAAGGTTGACTCAGAGCATGTGTGCAAGATGGGGTGGGAGGGTTGGTGTTGGTTCTACAAAGACTTGGCTCCAGGTTGAGGGAGAATAATGAAGTTTACCATTAGAAATCCTTGAAGTGTAGAAAAGAGGCTTTGGGCCATGAGATTTAGGAGCTAAAAGGCAGAGTGTCTGACATGACAGAGAAAAGAAGGCACCAAAAGGCGTGGGGCTCATACACACCCCAGTGTTTCAGGAGTGGCTGGTCCAGCCCCCAGTGCTCCACCTTGCAGTCATAGACGTCGTCAGCAGAAGGGAGGAAGGTGAGGTAACTGATCTTGAGGAAGGAATCATCACTCTTGGACAGGAAGCTGGTTTCAGAAACACCCTGTGTGACTGAGTGCCCGTTGCTCAGCCACGAGATGTTGATCACAGGAGGGAAGATGTTGTCCACGGCACAGATGAGGGTGTTGGGCTGGCCCAGCTCCACGGGAGCCTTGGGAAACACAGTCACCTCAGGAACCTCTATGGTGAGGAAACAGCACTGGGTTTAGAATCGTGGGCAGCTCTGCCCTGAGGGTCCCTGCATCCTGGAAGGGCCCTCCCACCAACGTTTCCCCCATCGGAGAGAGGAGATGCTCTTGTTCCCTCTGCTTGTGAGCCCCTATACACTGCCCGCCCGTCATCCCCACGCCCTTCTCTCTGTGGGCCCCTTGTTAGGGTAGGGCGTCTATGGGACCCGTTCTTGAAGAAGTCGAGGATTGCAGTGTGGGTGCAAGAATCTGTATTTCATGGAAATATGTGGTTTGTAAGAAGGGAGAGGATGAGGGTTCAGCAAATTCCATGAGAAGATCTGGGACTCCTTGGAAAGGAGAGCATTTTACAGAGTGAAGGGAATCTATCCATGGGAAGAAGGGAGTGAGGCCTGGTATGGAGGGTAGATTCAGGAAAGAGACAGGATGGTGGACACACACCGTTGATAGCAGCAGTAGAGTTGGAGCTTTTAATCAAGAGGTCCAAGTTGTATCTTGCAGTAGCCACTGTTGTCAGTCCACTCTGTGGGTCAAAACCTCTAACTTCACTAAACATAGGCAGCTGCCAGACAGTCTCCCTCTTCTCCAGGTCCACGTAGAATTCCTCATCTCCATCAAATTCATGGGTGTACTGGCCTGAGGGACTGTAAGACTGGGAGAAGCATACACCATAGGCAGCAATGTGGTCAGCTGATGTTTGAGGTGGGAGCAGGGAGGTGCATAACAAAGGAGAGAAAGGATCTCATTAAACAAAGTGACAAGAAACGAATGTGCAAACATTGTGGGCTGCGCCTTCGGCACAGCCTGCAGTCCCCAGAGCCTGCTCCCTCTCCTGGCTGTCCTGTTAGAATCCAGCTGCCTCTAAACTCCCACGTTTGCTCCTGTAACAGGAACAGAATTCCACAGGCCTGTTTACTGCAATTTCCTGCCCACCTAGCTCAGCGCCTGGTACCTCATGGGCTTATGATAAATACTGAAATGGGTGGAACAAGGAACAAATGAATGACCATGGCCTTAGCTTTCTTTCCCGGAGATTCAATTTACCTCTCTCTGCTTCATAAGTTTTCTCTCTCAATTTCTTCATCGGTTAATAACACATTCATTGTGAGTCCTCTCCCCTCAGGACTGGCTCAGAACAGAACATGTTCTATGCAAGGATTCCTTCCTCCTTTTATTTTTTTCACCAAGAAAATGCACACTCGATATCATTTTTAAAGAATTGCCTCCAGTTTAGGGAATAAGAAAGAGCATGATAAAGGCAGTGACAATATCACAAAACACATAAAAGGTAAACAATGCTTCTAAGGTCTCTGTTTTTTTGGTTTTTGTTGTTTTGTTTATCCTCACCTGAGGATATTTTTCCATTGAGTTTTTCTTTTGGAGAAAGTGGGAGGGAGGGGGGAGAAAGAGAAAGAGAGAGAAACCTCTCAGATTGATTGGTTGCCTTTTGCAGGTGGCTCTGGGGATGGAACCTGCAACTCAGGTACCTGCCCTTGACAAGGACTCAAACCTATGACCTTTCACTGTGCAGGTTGATGCTCTAACCATTGAGCTCACCAGCCAGGGTTAAGGTCTCTGCTTCTGTAACAGGGTGGTCCTTAGAGGAGAGCACCTGGTTTCCTTTGAAATGAAATTGGAAACTTCATTAGACTTTGGATTTCTGTCATTTCCCACCCTCTTCTTTTCTTGAAGGACGTTACTAAGCCTCTCCTTTTTCTGACTCAACACTTACCTTGTGGAGGACTCAGGGAAAACTCCGGCCCTTCCCTCGAATGGACAGTGGACTTGTCTGTGACGCCAAAGCAGAAGGCACCCAGCACAGCTGACTCCCGGGTGGGCCTGACTGGACAACTTGTCTGAGCCTTTTACCATTTTCTCTTCCCTCCCTTCCTACTTCCTGAGTACCAACAAGGTTTTAGACATTGTGAGGAGCGAGGAGTAACACACGGACCATGCATGGTCTCTGCCAGCGGGGAGCTTAATGAATAGGGGAGTCCGGTGAGTAAGGAGCCAATAGGTTCACTGTGCTGAGTCCTCCACAAATACCTCACCTGCCCATCAAACCAGATGTCACCCTTTCATGCTCCTTGGTCTTTACAAGGGTCTGTTTTCCTCCCTCAAATTATCTTCCAGGATTTCCTGGACACCTCCAGTTCACTCTTGAAGTGTCTGCTTAGTTACCAACTTCTTAGCTAAATCCCCTCATTAAGCATAGTTTTGACCACATTATGATCTCCAGCCCCTCCATGCAAATGTCTGCTTTGTAAGTTTATCTAGTCCTCATCCCCACCCAGCATGACCCCCTTGGCTGGCCACTTAAAAGGCCCTCCATCAAAGCCTCCTTGTCCTTGTAATGAATCCTCTTGACTCCTTTACAAACATGAATATATGTGATTATCCTTTTCATCTGCACGGGTCCTGGCTGCACGCCGCTGCTGATGAGCCAGCTGGAACTACTCACTCTCAGTTTCAGTCTCACTGGGCCCACTGTCCTGCCCAGCAGTGGCCCTGTTCTGGGTACCATGTTGTCCTATCGCTAATCTGAGCTCCCTCCAGGGGCAGATAGCACGTCTCTTCATCTGAGTCCCAGCATGAGCTCCTGGTGCTCAAACTGTGTAGCAAATGTCAGCGCTATTCTCCAGGACGACAGAGATTTGGGGAAGACTGAAAGACACGAAGGTAGCAGCATCCTATGAGTGACTGGGCTGCATTATGGCTCATGAGCCTAAGCACTGTTGTTAGGTGGGGCCTTTATTTTTCCATAAAAATACCAAAAAATCATATTTATGACCATATTAGTATAAAGGCAAGTATAATCCAGGCTAAGTTAAACTATTTTCTTCTACCCTAAAAGTTCATTTTTTTTTCTAATTTTAAAAGAAATAAAAACATTTTCATGGGGCCCTAATAGGCATTGCAGGCCTTTGGCCCTGTGCCCACTGTGGGGGGTACATCGAGCCCGACCAGGGCACTCTGGAGTGACATTGAGAAAAGGGAACTTGGACGTGCTCTGGAGAAGCAGACAAACTTTCTTACCAAACCAAGAAAGCCTGGGGGCAGCATAGTTAATGAAGTCCTTGAAGATCAGGGTAACCTCCAGTTCACTTCCTCTTTGAACTACAGTGCATGGTTTTTCTACTTTGCTTTTACGAACCCACTCTTCATTCCAATAAAACAATGGAAAAAAGAGCCAGGGATGGACCCTGGAAAGAAAGGAGGGTAAAGGAATGAAGAAGAGAGAGTGGAAAGGTGAGAAACAGAGGTGGAGTGCCCAGGGGACCAAACCCTGATAAGATGCCCAATCTTCCTTGCAGAGCTTCCTTAGATGTGGTGAAGGACAGGCCATTTGGGCTGACAATGTGAGACTAATGTAATTTAATTCACCAAGTTTTCATCATAAAGTTCTCAAATTTAAAATAAAAGTAAAGATATTCTCTACTTTGTTAATGAAAAATTATACAGCTATACCTGTAATAATAGTAATTTTAAAATATCATTGACATTTAATGATCTTCATTACTTGGGAAGCACACCTAAAACCTACTTTATTTGATATTTTGTAAGGTGAGGCATAAGCAGTAACTGAGATTAAATGAAAACCACGAGATAAAATGACTTGTCTGAAGGCCCTCACTGGGCTGCTTACCCAATCCCCACCCTTGCCAGTTCTCAGCTTGGAAATGTATGTGAATCTGAGACAAAGCAGAGAACCCTTCTTTATATCTACATAGTACACATAATTCATGAAACTCTATCACAAGGTAAACTACAATTAAAATCTATAAAAAGCTTCAAAAATTGTTCAGAAAAATTTGAGAACAATAGATCATAAATTTCAGTAACAGAACATCCACGTATGAAAACATCCCTAATCTTTGAGGCAATCACCCATGAATGCTGTAGACCCCCCCCCCCACCCCGAGGCTATATTCACGGATCCAATGTTAGAAACAGGATGATGGCCTTGGTGCAGTGTGCAAAGCTCAGGTAGCAGAGACTGGATGGGGACTCTGGTTTTCCAAAAAAGGAAGGACCATAATTTTTGGATGTGGTTAATATTGAGGATGCCTTTGAGGAATCGTTACTATTTCTATGCAAATCTCTATCTTTTTTACCCTCCAATTCTGTTTCCCAGTCCAGTCCCCATGTGGCTCAGCAGAGCACTCACCCACAATGTCTTCACCTCCACAGCGACTCAGCACGGTGGTCAGGGCGAGGGCCCCCCAAATCAGGGCTCTGTTTAGGGCCATCCTCTTCTCAAGGTGGTCTCAGCAGTTGCTGCTCTGAGTTGTAGAGCAATGGGAGGACCAAGCTGAGAAAGAAATCTAAAAACACCCAAACCAAACCCTACTGGTCAGGTTCTGGCCAATCAGACACCCACCCTGTGATGACACCTCAGTTGCTGGCTGAAGAGTATGTACTAGGAGGCCTGGCAGGAACTGGGAAATCCCCGGGTTCTGAGGTTCTGATGCAGCCTCCACTCCAACTGGACCTGAGGGAATTTTCTATGAAAGGAGGGAGGGTATGAAATCAGAATCTCCTCTTCTGCCCTAACTGGTGTGGCTCAGTGGATAGAGCATCGGCCTGCGGACTCAAGGGTCCCAGGTTCGATTCCGGTTAAGGGCATGTACCTTGGTTGTAGGCACATCCCCAGTGGGGAGTGTGCAGGAGGCAGCTGATCGATGTTTCTCTCTCATCGATGTTTCTAACTCTCTATCCCTCTCCCTTCCTCTCTGTAAAAAATCAATAAAATATATATTTTAAAAAAATTTTTTAAAAAAAGAATCTCCTCTCCTGTGTGTGCCTGCTGGTTCTCACAGACCTAAATAACCAGAACATGGACATTGTCTGAGCCACAAAAATGGTCAAGCACACCTCTCTCCTGGGTAATGTAAATGACTGCTGCTCCTTTTTATTATTTTTTAGTTGATTGATTTGAGAGAGAGAGAGAATAAGAGAAACATTGATTTGTTGTTCCATGTGTTTATGCTTTCATTGGTTGCTTCTTGTATGTGACCAGAGATTGAACCTGCAACCTTGGCATATTTGGAGGATGCTATCCGGCCAGAGCCGACTGCTACACCTCTCCCAATTAGAGCTCTAGCTTCAGTATCGCCTTCCTTCCTTCCAGGTAAAATGTATTAATATACCCAATTATAGAACTACCCACCCCTGCACCCACTTCCTAACAGAATCCAATTAGGACAAAGTCTCTATTTCTCAAGTCCTTCCCAAGATCACCTACAGCCCAAACCCTGAGGTCAATGATCAGTTTTATGTGTCAGCTAGGTTATAGTCCTAGTTTATCAATCAAACATTGATATGTTGATATTTGTAGATGTGACTAAAGCCCATAACCCGATGACTGAGTGATAGAAGTCATGCTGGATAATGTGACTGAGCCGGTTCCGTCCCCTAAAGAGTCCCAGGTGCAGAGTGAGGCTTCCCTGAGGGAGTGGATTCTGCTCTGGGCTTCAGTCTGTGCTGAGAGTTCCAGCTGCCCCTCCTGACAGTGGTCTGCCCTGTGGATCTTGGCCTTGCCCAGTTCCCCACAACTGTGTAAACTGGTCCTGCAATAACTCTCTGAATAGACGTCTCCTCTTGATTCTGCTTCTTTGGTTCCAACACCCTCTGACTGAGATGCCTCACAATTCCCCAAAGTGAGTCTCTCCCTCACTGCGATGACACAACAACAGCTTGTTCACCCCCAGGTGTGCTCCCCGTGGCCTTGGCTGGGGGCATTGACTCCATCCCGTGAGGTTGTTGTGAGGATATACACATACTGCACTTGGAATGAATTCCTAGGACTCCTTAAATGTACCTGCCATGCTCTAATACCTGTCCTATATCATAAGGAGGGCCCTGCACCAGAGAGGTGAGGTGCCCAGGCTCACACAGCTGGTAAGTGGCAGAGATAAAATGTCACAAGGCAAGCCATGAGGCCTTGTTGGGGAGGGGTCTCCTTCTGCATGGATTCAGAATCCAGTGTCCTGAATTAATTAGGATAGATATTTGAACCTATATGTGGCCTTATCATTTTTTGGGGGGTCTGCTGTTATGAATCAAGAGCTTGTACTTGAGCCGGGCTGGCATGGCTCAGTGGTTGAACAGCGACCTATGAACCAGGAGGTCACGGTTTGATTCCCAGTCAGGACACATGCCCAGGTTGTGGGGCATGCAGGAGGCAGCCAATCAATGATTCCCTCTCATCATTGATGTTTTTCTTTCTCCCTTTCCCTTCCTCTCTGAAATAAAAAAAAATATATTAACAAAGAAAGAAAGAGCTTACACTTGAGAGGTGCTCCATTTACTGGGTAGTACCTCCTTTCTCACAGTAAATCACATGTTTCCATGCTTTTTCCCGGATCCAGACTTACCTGCCCTGTACCTTGCAGAAACTGCTCAAGATCTTGGCAAATGAATGAAACCTTTCTTCATGGTGCTCAAAATTTTCACCTATTAATATAACAGGTTTCTAAAAAATTCAACTTAAATTAAGAAGTTAGGGTGTTAAACATGCAGGATCAAAATTGTATCTTGAATGAGTAGTTGAAGGTCCAGCCTCACATGTCACATCCTGTGGATCGAGTGAAACTCCAAGAATGTACTGTCAGTAACTAAGAGATGGCGGAAGAGTTCTGTCCCCAACCCAACTCTGTGTCTCTTCTCCTGTTTCTTCAGTTATCACACAAGAAACTGTTCCAGTTGCTTATGTTTTCAGATCATAGTTTTAACATAAAGTAAAATTATAAGTGAACTAGAGGCCCGGTGCATGAAATTTGTGCATGGGGTGGGGGGCGGGTGTGTCCCTCAGCCCAGCCTGCATCCTCTCCATACTGGGACCCCTTGAGGGATGTTCAACTGCCCATTCAGGCTTATTCCAGTGTGATCAGGCCTAAAGGGGCAGTTGGACACTCCTCTCACCATCCAGGACTGCCTGCAAGCTTGATCACCCCCTAACCACTCCCCTGCCAACCTGATTGATTCCTAACTGCTCCCCTGCCAGGCCGATTGCCCCTAACTGCTCTCCCCTGCTGGCCTGGTCACCCCCAACTGCCCTCCCCTGCTGGCCTGGTCACCCCTAACTGCCCTCCCTTGCCAGCCTGGTCACCCCTAACTGCCCTCCCCTGCCGGCCATCTTGTGATGGCCATCTTGTGACCACATAGGGGCAGCCATCTTGTGTGAGGGTGTGATGGTCAATTTGCATTTACATCTTTATTATATAGGATCATTCCCACTGGTTCTTTGTCACCAGCAGCTCCTATGTGTATGAGCTAGTGACTTTAAATGAGTCTGAAATAAACTGCTTCTAATGGTTTTTCAATGAGAAAATAAGCAAAGTTACCTTCTGTACAGGTCTGCTTTCACTTGGCCCAAGGGAATCTTCAGCTAAACTGAGCAGGTTATTTGATGAGAACTTTGTGCTGAGATTATGGCATAGAACCATCAGATGCTTGTGAGCTGAACTGAAGCTCTCCCTTCATCTGAACCAGTTTCAGAACTGCCTGCCTGGAGACAGATGACGTTCCTTTTGTCCAGTGGTGATTGGGTCTCTTCCCAGGAACTCTCCAATCCTGATGTACTTAACGTGAGCAGTCATTGTACAGAAATATCTACTTAGCACTAGTCAGTAAATCAAAAAACATTATATAGAAATTTTATAAAAGCAATTTAAAATAAATTACATATTTTAAACAAATGGCAACATACACACTTAGAGCATTTTACCAAAAAATTTAATTGTGATTTAACCAGAACTTTAAAAATAAAAATGATAACAATTAGAATTGTAATGATTTAATTATTGGCTATACTAGATAAAAATAATCCACATCTATGTAAAGTTTGGAAATTTTGAAAAATACTTCAAACAAAAGAATGATCTTATAAAATTGTGTTTAAAATGGAAGTTGACTATAAATTGCTATTAGTGAATATATCTAAAACTACCCCATTAAAAAAATCTATAACCATATGTGGGCAGGTACGATGTCTCACCTGAGAGATGGCAGAGCTTGAGAGGTAAAGAGTGTGCACTGAACAGAGGGGGAGGCAGGGAGTGCGCCCATGCCCAGGTGGCCTCTTCCCCGCCCGGCATTGAGAGCCAGGCATTAGTTCTTACCTTAGTTCCCTTTCTCACCTGTCCTCTCCATCTTTGGAAAAACACCTTTGCAGAAACCTAAGGACCCTCTTTAATGCAGAGCAGATGGAGCTGATGCATTCTCAGGAGAGGAGACAGTTTCCTAGTAAGTGAAGGAGCGTCTCTGGAATTCTGTTTTTGTGAAACTCTTCCTGGGGCTAAGGGGCTGGAAATAAGAGAAGCAGTTCTCTACATTCCAGATCCAAGAGAAGGTTTAAAGGAGCTCAAAATAATACCAGAGCCCCTGGCAAGGGATGGGTATGTTACCCTTTATTACACCGGGATCTGCTGAAGGAGAGATTCGCGGCAACAGGGAGGCCACACTGAGGAAACTTGGAGTGGGGGTGAGATGGCGTCTGCCTCATATTAATTTCTTACTCTCTTTCAGCTCATGGTGTTATTAATTTTGTAGCTTTTGAGTTGGAAATTTGATTATTGCTTTATGTTGTAGGAATATCATTAATTTTAGACTAAGCCCTGCTTTAAATACTACTGTGTATGTCATGTTTTTATTATAATTTTCTGCAGAAATAAAAATGTTTACTTTGCACTTGCCTTTGAACCAAGATTTATTTTTCAGAGGCTCTTACATTTTTAATTCCTGGTCAGGGCACTTGCTGGGGTTGCAGGCTTGATCCCCAGTAGGGAGCGTGCAGGAGGCAGGCTATGATGTTTCTCTCTCATCTATGTTTCTATCTCACTATCCATCTCCCTTTTTCTTTCTCTAAAATTCAATAAAAAATAAATAAATAAAACTTAACAACTTTGTTATTAACACTCCCTCCCCCCCCAAAAAAAACCTTAAAAAATATATGTATAAACTTTACATTACTGATTATGGTCTTTCAATTTCCTAATTTCTTATTATTATGTCTATTGTTTTTTATAGTTCTAGTTGTGTAACAATCTTCTCTTTTTAAATTTGTCTTTAGGTTGCTGCTTTTCTACTTGATGCATAGATATCAATAAATGTTATGTGCTCTTTGTGAATTATGACTTTAAGCATCATAAAATGTCCATCTTAATCATGCTTAATATGTTCTGTTCTGAATGCTGTGACAATAACCCCTAATTTATTTTTATTTGCCCAGTATATTATTATACATTATGTTATTTTACAAATCTACTTTATTGAGATACACATCACATAGAGGAAAAGATACCATATTTTAAGTGTACAGTTCAATATTATTTGACAAGTATAAACATCTGTGTAAACACCTTCCTGATCAAGATTTAGAATTTCCATCACCCTGGAACATACCTCTGCCCCTTTGTACTCAATCTCCTCCTACCTCCATTGCAAATAACCTATGATATGATTCATTTTACTGAAAATTAGTTTTGCTTGGTTACAAATAATATGTACCTACCTGTCTGATTTAAAATATATATTTTTAAATTGAGATATAATTGACATATAACATTATATTAGTTTCAGGTATACAACATAATGATTTGATATTTTAAATACTGTGAAATAATCACCACAATAAGTCTAGTTAACATCCATCTCCTCACATAGTTACATTTTTCCTGTGACAAGCACTTTTAAGATCTACTTTCTTAGTAACTTTTTTTAAAAACAAAACTATTTTTATTGATTTCAGAGAGGAACAAAGAGGGAGAGAGAGATAGAAACATTAAATGATGAGAAAGAATCATTGATTGGCTGCCTCCTGTATGCTCCCCACTGGGGATCAAGCCCACAATCCGGGCATGTGCCCTTGACCAGAATTGAACCTGGGACCCTTCAGTCTGCAGGCCAAAGCTCTATCCACTGAGCCAAACAAGCTAGGGTGTTAGTAACTTTCAAATACACAGTCCAGTATTATTAACTGTAGTCACCATGCTGCACATCACATTTCCATGACTTATTTTATTCCAGCATGTGGTGTATATCCCTGACAGTTGCTTTTTTTCTTATTGTATTACAAGTGCCTGGTATAACGCTTTCGAGTCACTTCAAAGGCAGCTGTCTCAATAAAAACTAGCTACTCAACTGGAGGAGAAGCCAGGCCACCCCACCTGGAAGTTTCCTTTGTTTTAGAGATCTCTAGCTGATGTTGGGTAACTGGCCACTTGAACACTTATTTTTCCTTTCTTGTGCTTTAATTTCCCCTCTTCGGTTTTGTTTTATCTATTAAAACATTTTTTTATTTATTTTTTAAAGTTACTGTACAATATTATGTAAGTTCTTGGTGGATAGCATAGTGATTTGACATTTACATGCCCTATGATGTTTCCATGGCTTGGCTGTTGTAAATAATGCCTCAGTGAACATGGGTTCATATATATATCCTTAGAGTTATTGTTCTTATTTTCTTTGGATAAATACCCACAACTGGAATTTCAAATTGGTAGCTGGCCAAGAACTGTCTCCATTTGTTACCATTTTGTGGGTCACAAAAATGCAAGACCCTGTGGCTTCCAGAGCCAGGTGGTCAAAGGTCACTGGGTGGGAATGGCAAAACCCAGGGCATCAGACATAAAAACTTGCACCAGACGCTGGTTTAAGCTTCCTTAGGAGACACTGGCATTCTGGAGCACAGAAGAGGGAGAGCACAAAGGTAGCCCTGCCCTCCAGGGTCTCTGGAAAGGGTACAGTCAGCCCTTGGATGTGTGTTTAATTAGAAGCCCGCCCCTCCGGCCACAGCTCTCGAGCTAACAGGCCTCTTTCACAGAAACACTAGGCATATCAGTCTATTGCTTCTCTGCTGTGCCTGGGGTGTAGTAGGCTGGGACTTGCCCCTCCATCTCTTACAGTTCCACAGAACCGAGTGCAAGTGAAAGGATTTTAGAGACGGGATAGGCAGTGTTAGGGAAGATGGGGGTCCATGGGAGAGGGATGCATATGTGAAGGGCAGAGAGAGCTCCAAGACGCCAGAATGCTTATCTTACTTCTACAGAGGATAGAGAAATGTCACAAGGCATTTTATTCTGTGAATTTTATTCTCCAAATTTTGTGAGACAAGAACCTACAAGGAGAATCTGCTCACCAAATTCCATGTTACACAAACTGTGGGCACCAGAGACAGGTCATCAAGAGGTGTTCCTTGGGTGACAGATTCAAAACTGGGGCTCCAGATGAATGCACAAGCTCCCCACAGGAGGTACTGGTGACTGGGAGCAAGGCAGAGGGCAAGCACAAAGAGGTGCACGCTGGCCTCTGCATGTGTGCCAAACCAGAAGCAAGCCCCTCAGGCAGAAGAGCTGAGGCAAACAAATGCGCCTCTTTCAAGACAGACTCCAAGTGTGTCTCAGTCTGCTGTCTGCTGTGACCTGAGGGTGTTATCCAGCCAACAACTGTCAGTTTGCTGTAGTCACTCGGGACTCATAAATGCAAGCCCCACAAGAGCCAGGTGATCATGGGGAGCTCCCTAGACAGCAGCCACAAAAACCAGGACCCCAGATGTAACCAAGGGGGCCAGATGTTTCTGTAAATGATGACTTGTAAATTCACATGCAGCTGTGGACCAACAGCCTATTTGCTTAAAGGACTCTAGGATCAGGGGTGGGCAACATTTTTGTGAGTGCGTGCGAAAACCAGCAAAATCTCTGACTCAAAATTCTTCTGCGTGCAAACCCTAATTATTTGAGAACATGTTACGCCTACTTGATATCTCTTAAGGTATACGTATGTGAAGAACCTTGAAGAAATAATAAAATTCATTCAAGCGACAAAAACACAGTATATGATGATGAAAAATACATTTATTTTTTAATGTATACATGTACACTGATAGTCCGACAGAAAACTTTATGACTCCGTTTGATATTATCAGTGGGACTTTTGCTGCCGAGAGAAACATAGAAATTTATTCCCCTCTCGTTAGTACCAGTGGGCAAAGCGAGAGAGAAGGTTTCATTTTTATAGAGTGAAATTTTGAATAAGTAGGTGAAGCGGTTGTCTTGTCAACAAAAACCCGTTGCGTCTGAGGCTGAAACCAAAACACTGGACTATCTAGGAAGGCAAGGAGAGTTAAGGCAGAGACATAGAAATTGCTCTTCCCCTCTCTCGTCAATCCATGTCTATTGTCTTTAAGATAACTTGTTATGTAAAATTATTTATTTATGTAAGATGCACCTACACTGAATTTATATGAAAAAAATAAAAAAGTCGATATTAAGAAAAAAATTGCAAATGGAAGATTATAAGAGAGGGTTTCACGTGCCAGCAAAAGTTACTGGAGTGCCATGTTTGGCATGCGTACCAGGGGTTGCCCACCCCTGTTCTAGGAGCTAACCTCAAAGGAAGCAGACTCTGTCTTCAGGCATTTTAGCTCCAGGAGCTTTGCTCACCTTGGACTGACAAAAGCCAGACCCTTGACCTGCTTGGGGATGGTTATCGAAGCAGATTGTGCTGACTGGCACACAGCATTTAGAGCCCACAACCCCCTCGGTTTCCTTTGTCTGCCTTCCCCTACCACCTCTCATAAAAACCCCTGCCTGACTGGGATGTTTAGATGGTCTTTGTGATGAGAGCTCCCCATCTTCTCAAGCTGCTGGCTTTGGAATAAACCATTTTTCCTTCTGAGAAAAGTTAGCCTGACATGCAGGCAAACAGGGCAGGGATTCAGTGGAAAACAAAGGCAGGTGGAACATAGTCAGGGCAGACACAGCAGTTTGAGCAGCCTAATCACAGGAACCAGCCTTCCTATATAATAAAAGGCTAATATGAAAATTGTCCCCATGGGAGTTCAACTGCCCCGGGAGTTCCACCGTTCCCTATGATGTGCACTGACCACCAGGGGGCGATGCGGAACAAAGGAAGGCCCCAGCCAGCAGCCAGCAGCCAGTGGAAGGAAGGCTCTGATCAGCCCTGACTGCCGGCCAGGCCTAGGGACCCCCTACTGCTACAATAATGGAATGTTTTTGGACATAGAGCGGGAGGCAGGTAGGGCCTGTAGCAACAAGGTGTACTGACACATAGGAGCAGGGAAAGTTCAGGTCTTTTGCTGGGCAAGAACAATGAGGGAATCAATCAGGTGGCAATACAGGTAGACATAGAGCAGGCTTGTAGCACATATATACCCCTAGAAGAGTAGCTTCACTGGAAACCCACTTTTGGGGCCCCTCCCCTTTTGGGAGTCTGAACCTGTTTGTAATAAATTTTCCACATTTTTGCATAAATCTCCTGGCCCAAACAGCTCATTCTTCGGTGTCCTGAGACACAACCCCGATGAAAAAACCTTAACTCACCATTCTGGTTATCACTTCCATCAGCCCCTGTCTATTATTGGCTCTTGAGAAACAGGCAGGCAGCTGAACCTGGGTTTGATATTAAGTTCACAGAACTCGTTCTGGGAGATACTGGGTAGGGACTGTGGATGATAAAAAGGGGTTCTATAAGCAGTAACCTCACAGAGTGATCTGATCATAAATCCCTAACTGGGCAGGTCACAGTGAGTAGTCACACCCCAGCATGTAACTTTTTAGTAAAAGGTTTACCTTTGCCTTAAGCAAGTTCTGTCCATTGTTTCTGTGCATCTGGGTTAACACATCTTTGAAATAAGCCATAACCACCCCCAAAAGAGCATGTAGTCTTGTTCACTGTCCTGCAATCTGATGCCCCCCTTGCTTTCTCCCACCTTCATGTAATCTCCATTATGTTCCTTCCTTACTCTCAAATGTATAGAAGAAACTGAAAACTGTTATTCTCTGGAGTATTTATCTCAGTCTGTTGAGATCTTGATTACAGATGTATCCTGTGTTTGCTTCAAATAAAATTTTATAAAACTTCTTTATAGGTTTGGAAGTTCTTTTTTTAAAAAAATCTATATTTTTATTAATTTCAGAGAAGGAGAGATAGAAACATCAATGAGAAAGAATCTCAATTGGCTGCCTCCTGCACGCCCCCCACTGGGGATCAAACCCAAAACCTGAGTGTATGCCCTGACCAGGAATCAGGAATTGAACCATGACCTCTTGGTTCATATGTTGATACCCAACCACTGAGCAACACTGATTGGGCCAAGTTTGGAAGTTCTGAAATCAACACTGGTAACCAGGAGCCAGCAGAGGGAGTGTGCAAGCATGCCTCCATTTTTTAAGAGTATTTCAGTAGGTCCTTCGATTTGTGCTTAGTTAGATGCCTGTCCCTCAGGCCAATGCTACAACAAGAGCAAATAAGCCTCTTTCACAGAAAGTCTGTGTGCTTTTCAGCTGAATGCCTTGGGCCGGGCCCTGGATGGTGAGTCCCCATGGCTCTTTCTTCTTAAAAAAAATGTATTTTTATTGATTTCAAAGAGGAAGTGAGTGGAAGAGAGAGATAGAAACATCAATGATGAAAGAGGATCATTGATAACTGCCTCCTGCATGCTCCCTAATGGGGATCTGTTAGGGGAAGATATAGAATATTGGGGACTAGCTATGGGTTATAAGAAATCATTACAAGATACTCTTGCTAATGTAACAAACAACATTCAAACCTGTAAAGAATTTTTGTGAATTTATTTGAGCCAAATGGTCAACAATTGCCGGGAAGCAGAATCTCAATGTATTAAGATAGCGCCCTGAAGAATGGCAGTTTTTTAACCTTGTTTTACACATTACAACCAAAAGAGGAGATGTAAGTGGGTTGCATGAACTCCATTGGTCATAGATTAGGGAGTGGGAGAAAGCAAAGCAGGGAAACCTCTGGGATTGGATAAAAAGTAAAATGATAGACACATGCTTCTTTTACTTAAGTGAGTGTAGGATAGTTAATGAGAGAAGTTAGCTTGAAACGCAGGCAGAAAGGACAGGGGTCCAGTGGGAAACAAAGGCAGGTGGAACATAACCAGGAAAGACATGGCAGTTTGAGCAGCCTAATCACAGGAACCAACCATGCAGGGATAACAGAATGTTTTTGGACACAGAGCAGGAGGCAGGTGAAACCAAGGGAGGGCCTGTAGAAACAAGGTGTACTGACTAACACACAGGAGCAAGGAAAGTTCAGGTCCATTGCTGGGCAAGAAAAATGAGGGAACCAATCAGGTGAGGACATAGATATAGAGCAAGTTTGTAGCAAATATATACACCTAGACTACAAGGCTTCATGGGTAACCCATTTTGGGACTCCCTCCCCATGTAGGGGTCTGAATCTGCTTGTAATAAACTTTCCACGTTTTTGCATAAATCTTCTGGTCCACAGAGCTCATTCTTCAGCATCATGAGACACAACCCGGGGAGGGCGGGGGCGGGGACTCAGCTCACCATTCCAGTTATCATTAACAGTCAACAATTACCTCAGTAATGATGAGGGGACTTGTGGTCTCCGCAGAGTGGTGCCTGTGCTTTGAGGGGTCCAGAGAAAAGGAAAATTATTTTGACATTCCAATGATATGCTATTATAGATGCAAAAAGACCATAGCTCAGTTAAGATAAAGATTGAACTTTGTCAGGGAAGATACTGGCCTATGGTGTGACTACCCACTATAAACTGCTTTTTAATTAAAAGGTTTTAATTTCAAATTGAAATGGCAAGGGCTAGGCCCTCTATCTTGCCCCAGGGTAAGGGCTAGGCCCTCCATCTTGCCCCAGGGTAAGTGCTACGCCCTCCATCTTACTTTGTCCATGTGCTTGGCAAGGAGCCTCTGCTAGCCACACCCAGGAACAAGACACCAACTTGCGCCTGGCCAATCGGCAAGGCCACAGCCCTTTCTCCTCCCCTTACTCCAACCCCCTATAAAACCCCTCTCCACACAGAGTTCTCCCTCTTTCTGCTTCCTGCTGCTGTGTCGGCGAGGTGGGGGAGCCGAGCTAGCTCAAATACAGACTCTTATGCTTTTGCATCGGACATGGCTGGCTCCCTGATGTGGTCTCTTGGGGATCCTGAAATCTGGGCATAACACAAATCATCCTTTGTGGCTACTTTTGGTCTCCAAGCTTGCAAGACCTCCACACAGGCCTTCCCTGAGTTAGTCAGGTTAGCTTGTGGCCTCTTTGTGTCCACCCTCTGTTAACTGTGATTGTTTTATTCTGATTAAAGAAAGCACATTATAACTTGGCTGGGAGTTGTATGCCCCCAGGACCTTGTAGTCAACCTCAGACCTGGGAATCAACCTTGGAATGCAGTCCATTCTCATTCAATAACTGCCAATTATCATGGAAAGATTAACAACTTTGTTGACCAAACAATAGAGTCCTGCCCCAGCCCACACTGTCTACTTCCCCATGCCTGTAATATACATTTTGCTTACCCATCCTTAATCCTTTTGCCTACTTCCCCATGTGATCTTTGTTTTACCCAATATAAGCAGCTGGCTTATGGGAGATTGCGGAGCAGATTTTTGTGGATGACCTGTCACTCACCCATACTGCCTGCATTGGAATAAATGCTCATATATGATTCAACCCTGTCTCTGCTTAATTGGCTCAAGTAGTGACAGGCAGCCCTATACCATCATGTTAACATAAAAACATTAAACCTGTAAAGAATTTTTGTGTTTATTTGAGCCAAACTGTCAACAATTGCCGGGAAGCAGAATCTCAATGAATTGGGATAATGCTCCATAGAATGGCAGTTTTTCATCTATTTTTTATACTTTGCAATCAAAGGAGGAGATGTGGGTGGGTTACATGAAATCCACTGGTAATAGATTAGAAAGAGGGGAGAAAGCAAAGGGTAAGGGGAACTCTGGGATTGGATAAAGAGTAAAATGATAGACGCATTAACAGTCAACAATATGATAACAATAACAATGAAGGACTTTGTGGTATCTGTCCTGGTACCCAGGCACATTTGGTTGTGCCCTGAGGAGTCTGGAAAAAGGGGAAGTTACAGGTTACCCTGACATTTTAATGATGTGTTATCAGAGATGCAAAAAAGACAGTAAGCTCAGTTTAGGGAAAGGTTGACCTTGTCAGGAAAGATACCAGCCTAGGAAGTGACTACCCACCATAACTGCTTTAGTGAAAGTTTAATTTCAGATCATCTTTTATGGTTACTTTAAGTCTTTGAGTTTGCAAAATTGTCACGCAGGCCTTCCCTGATCTTGTCAGGTTAGCATGTGGCCCCTTCGTCCACAATTGATTATCTGGTTTCAGATGGAGCCAGCAACACAGGCATGTGCTGTGACTGAAAATCGAACTCATGACCTCCTGGTCATAGGTCGATGCTCAACCACTGAGCCACACTGGCCAGGCCCCATGCACTCTTTATGAACTGTTTCTCAGTTTGCTGTAACCTGTGGGTCTCATGGACAGACACCCCATTGGCATTCACACTTAGATGTTTTGGGGTCATGTCTGTCAAATGCAGATCTTAAAAGTTGGGGTGGCAGATGTGAGGGTCACTCTCTTCTCTCCTCCAGGAGAAACTCAAAGTTGTAAGTTCCCTCCTGACAGTGGGCTGCTGCACCAGGCCTGGGGCTTATTATGAGATTATGTAACTGGACAACCAAGGGGTCCGGGCTGCCTGTCACTACTTCAGCCAGTAAAGCAGAGACTGGGCTGAATCGTATATGAGCATTTATTCCAACACTGCCAGCAGCATGGGAGAGCAGCAGGTCAGCCACAAAAATCTGCTCTGCCCTCCCCATGAGCCAGCTGTTTATACTGTGCAGAGGACAAAGATCAGGTGGGAAAGTAGAAATTACAGACATGGGAAAGTAGGCACAGGATAATCATTACAGATTATAAGTAACTAGAGGCCCATTGCACGAAGATTTGTGCAATAGGCCTTCTTTCCCCTGGCTGCCAGCACCAGTTTTCCTCTGGCACCCAGGGACCCAGACCTTCCCTCTGGCCACCGCCTTCCATCTTCACTCTGGACACAGTCTTTGCTGCGGCTGGAGCCTTCAGTCTTTGCTCCTCACTCCACCTGGGCCGGAGTCTTCAGTCTCCGGCCAGAGCTGCTCCTGTAGTTCCTTCTGCCCCCCACCCTCCCCCTCATAGCTTGATCGCTGCTTCACCTGCAGACCTCGCTGA
>NW_005872085.1:53990-66940 GCF_000147115.1 Myotis lucifugus
CCTTGTGCGCTTCATCCGCTATGTTTATAGCTATGCTTATTGTCACTGCTTGCCAGTCTTCTTCCGAGTCTTAAACAGCCCAATCTGAGAGGTGGCCGCTGATTTGCATGCGCTATCATTTAAAAAATAAAAAAGGGGGAATTTGCCGGAAGCCGGTCCATCCTTGCTGCTTGACATAGTCGCTGCAGGAAAGAAACATCTGCACAGCATATGTTTCAATGGACCTGGCGTATATAGCATACTGTTCTTAATATGTTTGCTCCCCTTAGCGCCATGTGTTTTAACCAAGGTCACCTCTCCGAGAAAGGTTGTTTCCCCAGGTGGGGATTTTTCCCTGAAGTTAGGGAGGGAATAAAACCCCTTAACTAAGTGCCAGGCGGGTAGTTAATCACTTTAACTACGAACAATCACGCTTAAGCTACATAATCTTTACTCCCTGGAATGGAGATAAGAAACGCCCTAACCTTTGGAATAGAGATTGATAGGATTGGAATCAACTAGTATAAATACAGGTGTAACAAGACAACAAAACACAGAACCTAGAAACAGAACCTAGCGAGAGAACCTGGGTGAAGAACCTAGAGACAGAACCTAGGGACAGAACCTAGAGACAGAACCTAGCAAGAGAACATGGCAAAAGATCCTGGACAGAACCTGGCTACAGAACCTAGCTAGAACTTGGCTGGAGAACCTAGACAGAACCTGGCTGGAGAACCTAACCAGAACTTGGCTGGAGATCCTGGACAGAACCTGGCTGGAGATCCTGGATAGAACCAGGCAAGAGAACCCAACCATGCTGATCAACTGAATGCTGCCTCCGTGTCCTTCCTCCTTCACCGACTCCGTCCACACCTTTGGGGACCCCTGGACCTGCTGGGGTTGGACCCCAGCATTCACCTGACTAACTATACATAAGGGGTTTTCCTACAGACCCTGAGGAACTGTGCCAAGATGTGATTATACTCAAACCTTTAATAACAAGCCCAGGATTTCTAGACATGAACCCTAGAAATGCTAGAACCCTACGGAACATGCTGCCTTTCACAGGGAGGGCCCATTCCCCATGGAGAAACTTGCCAACTTGCCTAATGTTTCCACTCACCTTTCCTCAGACTGCTGCTCCCCACAGTGCTGTCTGCATTAATCATCACTCAGGCTAACACAGAGTCCAGGACACCACAACTTGCTCATGGGTCCTCCCCAAAGGTTGCTATGCTGGCTCATCCAGAGGCAGACTGCTGGAATGAAGAGGAGCCAATACCAATTTGGGGCACAGCCTTGCCTCAGCATGGTTACTGGATCCAGCTGATGCAAAGGAAGACCCCTCTGCAGGTAAGTTTCTCTGTCCCTGGATCATGGACTGAGAGGCAGTTCCTTACACATGGATGATCTACATGATAAGGAAACAACTAAAACAATCATGTAGTAGTGGGTAGGCTATAAACTCTCCTTTACGTACCCCTGCTTCCTATGTAGTTCCTTGATGGCACAGATGAGCTGGGATTCGTTCAAGCATGGACCTTCCCTTGTCCCAGGGCAGGAGTATCTTTTCATTCTGACTGCATTCCGAGACATGGGAATCCTTTCACCGACTATTAAAATGCACTTTCCCCCTTAAGGTAGGTGTTTGGGAAGTGGCCTCTGGGCAATGAGTGGCCATGCCTCCTGAGGAAATTTATCCTCCTTTTCCCTTCACTCACTTGCTCTCCCAAAGGTGCAGTTTGGTCCTTTCTTCCTTTACATGGAGTCATAATAGGGGAATAGTCTGACACCTCCTTGTCTTTTCTACACCTCACTTTGGCTTTAATATTTCATATAATGACATCAGGTTATAGTAGAAACATTGACACTCAGGGTTTGAAGCCAAGTGAGTAAACTCAGGCTCTCAGAGAGACATATTAGGGTTTTTATTCTGAGGCCAAAATTTCCCAAATTAGAAATCCCAAAATGGAAGTGAAAAATCCAGAGCTGTGTATAGGCTCTCTGTCTAAGGAGACTTCTCCCAGCCATGTAGCAGAAGGAGGCATGTGGTGGGTGAGGAAAGAAAACCTAATAATTGATAAAAAATTTGGGACTTAATCTTCCTACACAAGAGATAATATTAAAACAGAGGGGGGTAGCATATTATTTTTCTTGGAAAGTGAGCTGTATATATATATTCCTAGAGGCCCGATGCATGAAATTCGTGCAAAGGGCTCGGCCCTCACAGCCCTGGCTTTGTCCTGAAGGTTGTTTGGAAGGTTGTCTGGATGGTTGTTGTGCTGTTTGGCTGTCCAGTCTAATTAGCACATTACACTTTTATTATTATAGATATATATATGTATATGGAGAGAAAGAGAAAGAGAGAGAGAGAGAGAGAGAGATAATTCATTTCTTTTTGGCCATGAAGGAAAATAAGAATATGTTTTTCTATTTCTAATTCTTCTGCTTTTTCTTTACTCTTTTCTATGTCATTCTAGGCCCCATGTAGCTGGTATTGTCCTTCCAACTGCCCTGAGCCTATGGAACTGACACATTAGGGAGAGGGTTGGTTGAGATGCTATTTTAGCCTTTTAGGAAGCAGGCTTCCCCAGCCTGGGGTCAGGATCCTGCCCTTGCCCTTCCTTCTCTGTAGTTCAGCAGTGACTGTACCTGCACTAACACGAGAAACTGCTCCAGTGTCTGCTGATGTGTTCGCTGGAGTCCCCACCCCTGCAGGTCAGGGTCTTTCCTCCCCTCTGACTGACTATGCAGCTACACGCTGTACCCATTTTCATGGCTTTAGCACAGTGGTCCTCTGACCTGTGGGCAGAAGGAGAAGCTGGAGGAGACTAAACATGCCGGAGCTGTTCTCTCAGATATTCTCATTTGATTGGCTAGGATGGAGGCCGGGCCTGGGGGACCTGTGTGCACTCTGTGCAAGGCTGCCGTTCTGAAGCAGGGTTCTAGAACTGGGCTGTGCACCCAGCTCAGCTGAGGTCTTGTCACAAGGCAGTTCTAGGAATCAGTGGGTGTGGGTGGGTCCTGGCGGTCGCCATTCACCAGCTCCTGAGGCCGCAGGTGGCACTCCGAGTGCAGGCTCTGGAGCAGCTTCTCAGCCACGCACGGCTTGCATTTGGGGCAGGATCCCTTTGCAGCGGGCTGTTCTGTGCACTAAAGGATGTCACTAGACGCCAGTGAACACCAGGAATGCCTCCAAATGCCCTCTGGGGGCGAGGGTCCAGGGAGGTTGCCCCCAAGTGAGACCCACTGCTCTCTAGTCTCCCTGGGTCCTCGCTGCCTAAACCACATTGCTATTACTGTGGCTGTAATGTGCAAACTTATTTCCTACTCATTGCATTACACTTCCTACAAATGTAATGGGCTCTGTTTTCCTCAGAGCTTCCAGAGTTGGGGGTGGAAAGGGGGCATCTTGGTCCTTCAGGACAGGCTGGCATGAGCCTGGTGGAGCACAGTTCTTTAAAAAGCCTTGGAGCTGGAGAGACAGATGAGACGAGTTTTTGGGGTGGCAGCTGAGCCTTTGTTGTGGAGAGAGGGGTGTTTTTCAGGGCCCACGTCCGGCTATGAGCGCGCGGAGGCACTCACAGGCTTTGGGGAGGCTGGTAGGCAGCCTCGTAGTTCTCAAATCCCTCAACACACACGACTGACATGACTGCTGGCTGTGAGGTGAAGGGATTGTAGGTTTACAACCAGAGCTGACATGAGACTTGTCACTCAAGTGTCCAGGTCACGTCCATGATGAACACAGACTCATGAAGTCCTGCCTGTCTTCGTTCCTATTGGTGGGGAGTGTAGGGCCAGGGAATTACCCGTGCTGGTGTTTCCCTACAGTAACTTCAGCAAAAGAGAAAAGTGTTTCTCATTAGTCTTGCCTACTTCATCATTCTGACTGACTTTTATTTTATTTTAAAATTTTTCTGTTAATCCTCACCAGAGGATATTTTTGGCCCCATTGCTTTTCTGAGAGAGTGGAAGAGGATGGGGGAGGGACCCAGTGAGGGAGAGAGAGAGAGAGAGAGAGAGATTGACTGGTTGCCTCTTGCATGCGCTCACCTGGGGATGGGGAGTGAACCTGCAACCCAGGTATGTACCCTCGATGGGGAATCAAACCCCCCACATTTTGGTGTGTGGGCTGACTCCCCACATTTTGGTGTGTGGGCTGACTCGCTAACCACTGAGCGAGCATCACTGGCCAGGGCCAAGTCACTGTTATTTACAAGAAGAAAAGGACTTCAGGGGACCCATCTCCAAGTCAAAGGCTCCCTGGCCAAGTTCTGGGCTGTTTGACTAAAATGATTAGAGCAGAGCAGCCCCAGCATTGTTTCCCACATGATTTCTTTTTTTTGAGGAGCCAGCGACTTGTTGGTAAAGCACTGAGGGCTGGGAGGGGACCCCCACTGGCTTTTAGAATCACATTGTTAATGTTAGACTTTCACGTGACATCAGGTTTTCATGTTACATTGAATAAATCAGTCAGGTGTTGTTATACATTGCTTTGTTGGTATTTCTAGACACAGTAGCTCTTTGTCTGTGAGTTTTGGCCTAGTTTTCCAGAGACAAGTGATGCTGCCCTACACCTGGTCCTGATTGGCTGCAGAGAATATGTTCAATGCGGGTTACGCTTCCACTTACACACAACTGCAAACGCTCTTTGTCGGGGAATTCTAGGTTAGCTCATGCTCTTTGTGGGCACGAGGTGGGGGCGGGGTTGGTGCTGAGCAGAGAAAGGCAGCTGCAGAATCACGCTAGAGGCTCCTGGTTTTCCTCCCTGGTGTCCGGAACCTGTCTCCAGAATTTAGCTCTTTACACCAAAACTATAATTATTAACATTGTCATCAGTGAATGTGGAATAAATCACCTCCATATAAGAACAAAATCATACAGAAAAGAAACAGCACATTTGAGAAATAAGCAATATAGTGAAGAAGAAAGCCAATCACTTAAAAAAAATTGCTCAATACGGTGACAGTCTTGTATATATAGTTACTTTTTTGTTGGCTTTTGGAAACATAATATCAGTTTTTAGAATCCCATGTAGCTGTTGATTGAAACTGCATCACATCTGTGTGTTATAGTCTCTCTGGGAATATTGCATTTTGCTCCACTTTTTCATCTTTTGCAGTCTCAGAAAAGTTTTGTAATATTTTCTTGGATGACTCTTTCTATTCTTTGTTAAATGTATGACACTATGATACGTATATAAATTTGCCTTGTTAGTAGATACTTTTTCCTATGATTAAATATTTTTTTCTCATAGTCCTTCCTGGCTTAGGCTGCCAGAGACAAATGAAGCTGCCTCGCATACGATTGAATTGCCTCAGAGGAAGTATCCAATGTCTTCTTGTGGTTTTACGTCAGCCCAGCTTCCGCAAAGGCCGTTTGTCTCCCAGGCCTGGTGACAGGACTGGGCTGTGGAATTGGGGTCTGGGGTGAGGAAATGGGTGCTCTGCTTCTCGGGGTAGGAAAATGTTCCACATGCGCAGAGAAACGGGGGGCTCGGCTCGGCAGTCAGATGAGAGAGCACGTATCACCCTTATGTGATCTCGGTCACAATCAACATTGGAACTAACACCCAGGGTGGACCCACACGCACAGGTGTGCAGGGAGAGGACAACGATTGATAGCATCTTGAATGTTTCCAGTTCTGGAAATTTCTGTATGTCCACGCAGTCCCGTGTGAGTTCCAGCTATGTCGTGGCCTAGACTCTGGTTACTAAACCCGCAAATCAACTGTGAGTTTGACCTACAGGTGTGAACCTGACTTGTGATTTTAGAGTCAAATGCTGGGATGTGTAAATGGTGGAAGGAAATCAGGACGAGGTGAGGGGAGGGACCCCGCTGTTTCCCCAAGAGTCCGGGAGCTGGTTAGTTTCCGGAACCACGTCAGAGCCTAAAGCAAGAAGTGGCTGTTCCTCTGGGATTCTTTCCCCAGTTCCCACTAGATATAAGGAAAGCCAGGCTTCTTTGCTTTTTTGTTTTTGTTTGTTTTAGACTTTCTCCCCAGATATATTGGGTCCTTATCAGCCAGGCGATGAGAGAAAGATAATAATAGAGCTGGCTATTTCTTGAGTGCTTACTACTGCTAGAGACACTATTCTGAGTGCTTTTACTATATTAAGGGACTTAATCTTTATGACAATACCCTGAGGCCAGTTATTATTATTACTTCCCCTCCCCGCTTTACCAGTCAGAGAACTGTGCAGAGGGGTGGATCCTTGCTCAAGGCTACACCGTTGGGAAGAGGTGGAGCTGGATTTCAAACCCAGCAGCCTCCCCTCAGATGTGTCAGAGGGGTCTGTGCTGCGCTGAGGCAGAGGGAAGCTGGTGCCAGTTCCCCTAACAGGCTCTGGGCCCCGGGCCACCACTTAGTCCTTCTCAAGAAGTCATTGCAAGGGAACCAGCCACTGGCTTCGGCTGACTTCCCCTGGCAGTTGCCGGAAGGCGAGCTCTGAGGTGGAAAGTTGCATTTCTGCAGCTGAGACTTCATCTGGGACTCGTGGATGAAAGAGCTCCTCCTCCTCTCCATTTCTCCTGCCGATAACATTTAAAAAAAAATACATATTTGCACTGATTTTAGAAAGAAAGGAAGAGAGAGGGAGGGAGAGAGAGAAACATCAATCAGTTGCATCCCTACTAGGGATCGAACCCATAACCAGGGTATGTGCCCTGACTAGGAATTGAACTGGTGACCCTTCAGTGTACAGGATGATGCTCAACCAGCTGAGCCACACAGGCCAGGCCCTACCTGACACATTTGATCCATGTGCACACGCATCCGTGCACGGATGATCAATCCCCGTCAGGTCCCGGATAACTTACCTGGATGCCTGAGGAGATGATACACTTTGGAATCTTTATGATCAGCTGAAGACTGAACTTTTATTCAGTCAGACTTAGAAATCTTACAAGTCCAGTACTTTGAGGATAACAGAACTTTCCAGCTTCATAAAAAACAAAGAATGTTCCTGAGCTGAGCCGTCGTGGAGGGGGCTGAAGAGCCGGCCTGCTCCAACCCAGGCGCCCACCCCAGCGCTGCTGGACTCACCTGCAGACTGGACATTTCTCCTGAAAGTCCCTTTCACGGGGAGAGTGGGTGCTCTTCCCTCTGCTCACTGGAGTGCCACAGGGTTCATGGGGTCAGAATTCAAGGCACCTCAGATTTAGGGAGACTTCATGTCTTTCCTCTCCTCTCTATCTGTGAGATACAATGTAATCATTACTTTAGTTCCATGAAGGGAGTGGTTACAAAAAGAACACTGGGTTCCAGGAAATGAGAAGTGGAGATGACTAAGGATATGTAAAAGGATGGAAGAAAAGTGGGCTTGAGAACTCAACTAATATTTGGAAATTTTGTAATCCTCATCCCGGGAAGAGGAGGAAGGCAGAGAATAGACACTGCGGACAGCACGGGCAGGCAACTTCAGAAACCCTACCCAGCACTCCACACACAAATGGTCATCTGCAAATTTCACTGAACTGAGAAGTTGATGGCATTTCTCGGCACCCAGCCCTGCCGCCCCCAAGGTGTTGGGTAGCCTTCCTGCTGGGTGAGTCTGCCAGAGACAAGTGATTCAGCTGCCTTCCCCTGTTGCCTTATTGGCTGAAGGGGAAGTAGTTCAGGATATACCATGGTTTCATGTAAATGTGGCTTAAGCAAAGCTTTTTGCCATCATCCTTCCTCTTCAAGCACAACCATGGTTTAGTAACTACTTCCCTTGCCCAGTTGGCTCTTTCCTTCCCACCAGCATCACATGTGCTACTAGTTTCTCTTGATATCAGTTTAAACAAGCAATATAGTCTTGGCTCAACCCCGAACAATCATCACACACAAAATGTGAAGAATAAAAGAAAGAACAATCTATAAATAAGAATATTAAAGGAGTGTAGGTTAATACCCCCAACCCAAAGGCAATTTTTAATAAGGCACTATATTTTAAGGACACTGTCTGGGTATCTGAATGTAACATATTAGTAATTTGTAGAAGTTTCCCCAAAAGAAAATAAGCATTTGGGAAACCCATTGTAGTGAGAAGGACCTGAAATTGTCTGTAGTGAGGACAGTGTCCAGCTGCGGGTCAGGGAGACAGAATAAGGGCCACGGTCTCAATATTTGAAAGACACTGGGCTTAAATGGTGAGGACGGCATTGACCAGAGGCTGGATCTGTGGAGTTCACACCTGATCAGAGATTGGAGCCATGCTGACTGTCAGCGAGGGTCGAGGCAGTAAGAGAGCCCCCTGCCGGAGGCCAGCCTCAAGCCCAGAGCAGGCGGGGCTGTCAGTAAGGGCACAGTGTACTTTCTGGAACAGTGAGCCCTCAGGGCCTGGGCTGGAGGAGCCAAGGGCCCTCCCTCCCTTCAGCCTGCCCAGTGGTAAATCTGATGTCAGTGCTAATTTGCTTTGCATGATAGAACTGGCTGAATGTGCTGGCTGATAATGTGAGGTTAATACTGCTATTGACTGGAAAGGTAACTTAAGTGGCAGAAAAGGATTATCATTTGCAATGTAAATGTACCAGGAACAGATAAAGTGTCCCCCTGCCCATTCACATACCTGCTCTTTCCTAGTGCTGAATCAAGATATACTCAAAATCTAAGGAATTTATAAGAAGATTGGTGCCATAAAATGCTCAAACCCAGCTCTCTTGGACTTTCTCTTACAGTTTGTTGTATCTTTCTCAGTCTTGCTGATGCATCACCCAGCAAGCTTGTACCTTTTTCTTCCAGGGCATTTTCTCGATCTAAATTTTCATTTAAGACGGAATCCTTTCCGTCACTTTAACACTGAAAGGCAGCACCTCTAGTACCTTCTTTATTTACTGATCTTCCCATCAGCTGTGAGTCTGCAGGTCACAAGTGAAAAATCAGACAGAGGCTGAAAACCAGGACTACAGGCTTTATTAGAGGAGAAGGACCTGCCGGGCTGTCTGGCAAGGGGAGGACAGCAGCACTTGCAGGGGTGCGCACGCCTTTTGAGGGGCGGAATGGGAAGGGGTGGGGGCTTAGTGTACTCGGCATACACTGATTGGTGGCTTACTGCATTGTCCATATAGGACAAGGGCTTAGGTACATGGTTAGTCACTCAGGTATTTCTGGGCTGCAGGTTACGTCATACTTCGCCTACTAGTTGGGGGAAGGGAGGATCTATCACTCCATGTATAATTATCCCCAGTAATAAACTCTCTTGCCAATCCTTGGCATTCAGATGTATTAAACTGTTGAGTGTTAAATGTTACCTCCTGGAGGTTTTAAACTGCATTTTCCTGGTTACTAATAAGGTTGGGAATCTTCCCCAGGCATATTGGTCTGCTGTTTTTTTTCTTCATAATCTAGTTCTAGAACATCCAGGGACATTAAGTTCCTTATTATTTTTATAAACATAAAAATATACACATGGATAGCTAGAAATAAGTTTATAGGATTTAGGTTTTGGTGTTTACAATATCAATTTTCTATACCAGTTATTTGTATTAAAATTATTTTCCCTAATTTATAACATTTTTAAGTATCTTAATATTGATATAATTTTAAGTAATATGTAATAAAGTAAATTTATCAATATTTAAAAACTAGAGGCCTGATGCACAAAATATGTGCAAGAGTAGGCCTTCCTTCCCTCGGCTGCCGGCACTGGCTTCCCTCTGGCACCCGGGACCCGGGCTTCCCTAGCAGCCCCAGCTTCATCCAGAACGTCATCTGGAAGGACGTCTGGTCTAATTAGCATATTATGCTTTTATTATTATAGATTGTTTTTGCTATTGTATCCCTGTTAAGAAATGCTTTCCTACCCAAGTTCATAAAGATAATCTAAATTTTCTCCTTAAAAGTAAAAATTTTTCCTGTTCACATTTAAGATTTTTCTGATGGAATTGATTTTATGTGGATATTATATGTATGGATCCAATGCTAAGTCTTCCCTCTGGATTGTCTTAGGATACTGTTTTAAAACACTGCACAGTTTCCCATACGCTTTCCAATGCCAACTCTAAAATATATTACATTTCCACATATAAAGGGTAGGTTCTAGGCCAGGGGTGGGAAAACTTTTTGACTCGGGGGCCACAATGAGTTCTTAAACTGGACCAGAGGGCCGGAACCAAAGCATGGATGGAGTGTTTGTGTGAACTAATATAAATTCAAAGTAAACATCATTACATAAAAGGGTACGGTCTTTTTTTATTTTTTTAGTTTTATTCATTTCAAACGGCGCAGGCCATAGTTTGCCAACGGCTGTTCTAGGCCCTTTGTTGTTCTTTGCCTGTAGGTCTATCCCTGCACCACCACTCCCTTATTTACTCAAGTCTGATAATGAGCTGATAACTAGCTGGGAGCAATCTTACCTAAGAGTTTCTTTGTGAGTATAACATGGTTAGTCTTTTGAAAAAATTTTCCAGCTTTATTGAGGCAGAATAGACAAATCAAATTGTATATTCAAATTGATATTTGAATATATTTATACATTGCAAAATGATAACCACAATCAAGTACATAGATTCCAGTTTTGTTTTTGAGGTGAGAACACTTAAGGACTTTACTCTCTTAACAAATTTCAAGTGTACAATACAGTGTTATTAACTATAGTCCCAATGCTTTACATTAGATCTCTAGAACTCATTCATCTGCTATAACTGAGACTTTGTAGCATTCCCTATTTCCTCAAGCCCCAGTCTCTAGCAACCACCATTCTACTCTCTGCTTCTATGGGTTCAACATTTTAGATTCCACTTTTTTTTTTTTTTTAAATAAGGAGTTCACATTATTTACTACAACATGGAAGAATCATGGAAGAATCACTTATACTTAGTGTAATAAGCCAGACACAGAAAGACAAATATTGCATGATCTCACTTGTACATGAAATCTAAAAAGTTGAATTCTTAGATATGTATTCATTTTCTTTATATAAATATTTTTTTTATCTACTGTTCAGTTGATGGAGATTTAGGTTGTTTCCATATCTTGGTTATGTTGAATAAAGCACTGATCGTGGAGGTACAGATATCTCTTTAAGATCCTGATTTCATTTCCTTTGGATAATCATATGGTAGTGTAAAGCCCAGGACGCAAGCCGCTGTCACAAAGAACCAAGAGACGCTTCTCATGCAAAAGGCAAAGGGTTTATTTAGTTTCCAACATGTTGGGGCTGACAGCTTACTCTAAAACATAGAGCAGCGGCTGCAAGCCCCGACTAAGAGTTTAAGCACAGGTTATATACCCCTCTAGCAAACGGGGGAAGCGAACGGGGGGGAGCAACGGGGTCATTCTTCTGGGAATCTTGGCGCCGTTGTGAATTAATGCCTGTCTAGTTTCTTATCAAGTTGCTTGTTTTTCAGTTTACTCCCGGGCTGTGGCCATCTCCCGTAACCTCCCTGCTGCAGCTGTCTCCCATAAAAGTTGTTTATTACATCTCCCCCTTCTGACCTTCCTGATTGCCCCTGGTGCCGTTTGTTCCATCTGCCTTTTCTGACCCTCCTGACCTGATTATATTGGCACCTCTCAGTAGTTCTATTTTTCATTTTTTGAGGAATTTCCATATTGTTTTCCAAAATGGTTGTATCAATTTATATTCCTACCAATAGTGTTCATAGGTTCCCCCTTTCCCACATTTTCACCAACACTTGTTATCTTCTATCCAGACTGTTAAAACTTTCTTCATATCAGCAATAAGACTCTTCTCGCTTTCTTATCAATTGTGTGCATAGGAATAGCACTTTTAATACCATTTTAACAACTTTTTCTTTGCATTTACAACTTGGCTAATCCTTTGCACAATTGGCCTGGCTTTTGGCTGGCCTTGGTTATCAGCATGCCTTCCTCATTTAATCATTTCCAGCTTTCTATTTAAAATGAGAGATGCACAAATCTTTCTTTTACTTGAACCCTCAGAGGCCATTGTAGGGTTATTAATTAACCTAATTTCAAAATTGTTGTTGCTCAGAGACTAGGGAGGCCTGAGAACCCAAAAGAGACAGTGAAATGGTTGGTCAGTAGAGCAGTCAGAACGCACACAACAGTTATTAATGAAGTTTGCAATTTCACATGGACATGGTTTGTGGTTCTGCAAAAACAATTATAATAGTAACTAGAGGCCTGGTGCACGAATTCATGCAATGGTGAGGTCCAGCTGGCCTGCGCGATGGGGGCTGAGTAGGGGTGGGGCTAGCCAGGGGGAGGGGCTGTGGGCGGTTGGCAGGGGGGAAGGGTGGCAGAGGGCAGGCCCAATCCCTAAGTGCAGCCCCTGGTCAGGCTCAGAGCAGGGCTGATTGGGGAGTTGGGGCGCTACCCCGTCATGCACAGAGCAGGGTGGATCGGGAGGTTGTGATGCCACCCTCACTCACACTCAGGGTAGGGCCTATTGGGGGTTTGGGGCACAGCCCCCTGTCACACTAAAGGCAGGGTCGATGGGGAGGTTGCGGTGCCACCCCCTGTCATGCACCTAGCAGGGCCCATCAGGGGGGTTGGGGCTCCATACCCTGTCACACACAGAGCAGGGCCGATCAGGGGGTTGAGGAGCTCCCCCGTGTCACTCACAGAGTAGGGCCGATAGGGGAGCTGGGGCACCGCCCCCTGTCACACACAGAGCAGGGAGGATCAGGGGGTTGGGGCCCTGCACCCTGTCACACTCAGGGCAGGGCCAATGGGGAGGTTATGGCTCTACCCTGTCACACACAGAGCAAGGCCCGTGGAGGGGGTTTGGGGCGCTACCCTCTATCACCCACAGAGCAGGGCCGATCAGGGGGTTGGGGAACCACCACTGTCACACTCGGGGCAGGGCCGATGGAGAGGTTATGGCTCTACCCTGTCACGCATAGAGCAGGGCCGATCAGGGGGTTGGGGAGCTCCCCCCTGTCAAACACAGAGCCGCAGGGCAATCAGGGGATTGGGGAGCTCCCCCTATCAGGCACAGAGCAGGGCTGATCAGGGGGTTGGGGTGCCTTCCCCTGTCACAAACAGAGCAGGGCAGATAGGGAGG
>NW_005872085.1:67609-70152 GCF_000147115.1 Myotis lucifugus
GGGGAACGTTGGAGGCCGCAGCAAGCAAGCCTTATGCTCGCTTCAGTGCCTGGCTGCCGGCCGCCATCTGCTGGCAGTTAATTTGCATATACTCACTGATTAGCCAATGAAAAGGGTAGCGGTCGTACGCTAATTACCATGTTTCTCTTTTATTAGTGTAGATTATAATTACTGTTTTATGGAACACAGATAACCATAAAATATAACAATAATCAAAAAGTTTGAAATATGAATAAGAATTATCAAAATGTAACGCAGAGTCACAAAGTGAGCAATGATATTGGACATATACCATTGATTGACTTGCATTATACAAAGTAGCACAAAACTTCAATTTATCCTCTAAAAAAAGTACTATCTGTGCTCTGCAGTATGTGGAATAAAACACATATGCTCATATATGGGAATCTCTGTTACGTTTTCTTCAATTTTGCTGTGAACATAGAACTGCTCTACAAATATAGTCTTAATGAAAAAAGAAAGTTCAAAAAACAAAAGTTCAGAGTGACCATAAAAATTTCAAAAATTTCCACATCCTTGATACTATCTGACTTTTTGATTTAGCCACTCTAGTGCATATGAAGTTGTATTTTGCTGTGTTTTTATTTACATTTCCTTGATGACTTGTTGAGCTTCTTTTCATGTGTTTATTGTTTACCTTTTTTGGAGAAATGTCTATTCAAAAACTTTTCCCATTATTTAGTTGAATTATTTGTCTTTTCTTTCTGAGTGGTATAAGCTCTTTATGTATTATTCATATATGTGTTTTACTAGATATATGATCAGTAAAAGTTTTTTTCCCCATTTTTTTGTTGGTTTCCCTCCTGCCCCCTAAATTTTGATGGTGTCCTTTGAAGCACAAAAGTGTTAAGTTTTTTTTTTTTTAATGTTTTATTGACTTTTTACAGAGAGGAAGGGAGAGGGATAGAGAGTTAAAAACATCGATGAGAGAGAAACATTGATCAGCTGCCTCCTGCACACCCCCTACTGGGGTTGTGCCTGCTACCAAGGCACATGCCCTTGACTGGAATGGAACCTGGGACCCTTTAGTCCTCAGGCCGACACTCTATCCACTGAGCCAAACCCGTCAGGGCAAAAGTGTTAGTTTTGATGAGGTCTAATTTACTTATTATTTCTGTTGTTAATTGTGTTGGTGTTATATTTAAGATTTCATTGGAAAATTCAACTTCATGAAGATTTACTCCTATGTTTTCTTCTAAATATTTATAAATTTTGCTCTCACATTTAACTTTTGAACAATTTTAGTAAATTTTTGTATATGGCATGAACTAATGGTCCAATTAATAGTTTTACATGTGGTTATTTAGTTGTCCCAGTGCCATTTGCTTAAAACTCAATTAAGGTCTTGCCACGCATAAACCATCAACTATCCATAGAGGTATGGGTTTATTTCTACACTTTCAATTCTATTCCAATGATCTGTTTGTCTATCCCTGTCTAGATGGCCAATGCTTTGTAGTAAGTTTTGAAATCAGAAAGTATGAGACCTCTTATTTTAATGTTCTTTTTCAGTATTGTTTTGGCTATTCTGGTACTTTGCAATTCCATATAAATTTTAGAATTAGCTTGTTAACATCTACAGAAATTTCAGCTAAAATTCTAATAGAAATTGTGTTGAATCTGTAAATCATTTTTTGTGAGTCTTGCCATCTTAACAATGTTAAGTTTTCCAATCCATGAACATGGGATGTCTTTCCATTTATTTATATCTTTTTAAATTTTTTTCAACAATATTTTATAGTTTTCCAAGTATAAGTTTTACATCTTTTGTTAAATTTATTTCTAAGAAATAATTGACAAATATAATTTATATATTTAAAGTTTACAACATGATGATTTGTTGTACATATACATTGTAGAAAGGCTAACAAGATGAAGGTGATTAATACATGCATGACCTCACATAGCTAACTGTGTATTAATGAATGCTTAAAATCTACTTTCAGCAACATTTAATTAAGTAATACTATATTATTAACTATATACAACATGTTGCACTTTAGTTTCTTAGAACTTATTCTTTTTATATATATATATATATTTTTTTTATTGATTTTTTACAGAGAGGAAGGGAGAGAGATAGAAAGTTAGAAACATCGATGAGAGAGAAACATCGATCAGCTGCCTCCTGCACATCTCCTACTGGGGATGTGCCCGCAATCCAAGTACATGCCCCTGACCGGAATCGAACCTGGGACCTTTCAGTCCGCAGGCCAACGCTCTATCCACTGAGCCAATCCAGTTTCGGCAAACTTATTCTTATTATAACTCAAAATGTGTACACTTTGACCTATATAATCCCATTTCCACTTCCTCCAGCCCTGTCAACCACCATTCTGGTTTCTGTTTCTATGAAAATTGACTTTAAAAAAAATTCCACATATAAGTGATACCACACAATATTTATCTTTCTCTGTCTGGGTTATTTAACTTAAAATAATGCCCTCCAATTCCATCCAATTGGCAGGATTTTTTAAAATATGTGAGTATACATACTGTATGTGTATATACATATATATGTG
>NW_005872085.1:70257-71837 GCF_000147115.1 Myotis lucifugus
GTCTGGACATTGAAAATCCTTCTGGATGTCTTTCCGGACAAAACTGTGATGGTTGTGAGGGCCAAAGGTAGCTGTGAGGGCAGAGGACAGGCAGCCACAGTGGCCAGCAGTGGCAGCAGTGGTGGGGTGATGGGGATGGTGCCTTCCCCTAATCAGCCCGGTCGCCTCTCACAGAGGGAGACCAGACTGTGGCTTAGGCCACTCCCCATGGGTTGGGTTGAAACCAGCTCTCTGACATCCCTCGAGGGGTTCTGGATTGTGAGAGGGCAAAGGCCAGGCCTAGGGACCCCACTGGTGCATGATCAGGGCCAGGGAGCCCGAGAGAGGGCTCCAGGGTGTGTCTGGCCCATCTTGCCCAGTCCTAATTGGCAGGACCCCAGTAGTAAGCTAAACTACTGGTTGAACCATTGCCCCCTGGTGGTTAGTGTGCATTATAGCAACTGGTTGAACGGTCGAACGGTCAGAGAGACAATTAGTATATTAGGCTTTTATATATATAGACTAGAGCAGTGATGGCAAACCTTTTGAGCTCGGGGTGCCAGCATTTTGAAAAAACCTAACTAAACTCTGGTGCCATGTCACATATAGAAATTTTTTGATATTTGCAACCATAGTAAAACAAAGATTTATATTTTTGATATTTATTTTATATATTTACTAGTAGCCCGGTGCACAAAAATTTGTGCAATCGGGGGTGAGGGTGAGGGGTGGGGCCAGACCCCTCAGCCCGACCTGCACCCTCTGTCATGCTCTGGGACCCCGGCCACTCCTGGCCTAGGCACAGGCCTACAGGCTTGGGGTGGCCTAGCTCCCGAGGCCCCATTTTATCAAGAGAACAAAGTCAGCATTAGTTACAGCCCTCACCAAATCCAGTACAGTGTGTCTGTGCATACAACTGCCTCGTTCATGTGCCTGCTTTACCCTACTGAATTACTAACATCTTGAGGACATAGCTCTGTCTTATCCTGCTTCACCTTCAGTGCCTGGCCTGGTGCCAGGGACCTGAGAGGGTTTGCTGAGTGAGTGAGTGAATATTGAGTGAGTGAGTGAGTGAATGAATGAGCGAGTAAGTGAATGAGCAAGCAGCTACTGGGTGGGAACTTCTGCTGCGTTGCCATAGCAACACAGCAGAAGTTCCGGCCCCACTCCGGGCTGCCTGAAGCCCACCCTGGGAAAGTTCCCACCCTGCTCCCAGCGCCTGGCGCCCCTCTCCTGGCTGCATACTGAATTACTAACATCTTGAGGAGATAGCTCTGTCTTATCCTGCTTCAACTTCAGTGCCTGGCCTGGGGCCAGGGACCTGAGAGGGTTTGCTCAGTGAGTGAGTGAGTGAGTGAATGAATGAGCGAGTGAATGAGTGGGCGCGGCCGGTGTCAGATTGGTGCCTTAGCACCCGCCAACCCAGGATCCCCATGGGAGGGCTGTTTGTGGGCGTGGTGGGTGGCGGATCACTGTGGTCCTGCCCGCCAGGCCTGGGTCGGGTCCTGTACTGGCTGCCTGACACCAGGATCTCAGATAGCAGGCCCGGATGGCAGCGGGGCAGGTGGGATGGCGCTGTCCCACCTTGCCTGAAGTTTGCA
>NW_005872085.1:72787-74501 GCF_000147115.1 Myotis lucifugus
TCCACTCCTCCACCAGGGGCCTGCTGGCCAGAGTAGGGATGAGGAGGGGCCAGGGGAGGTTTCCATCCTCAGTTTGTAATGTGTAGGAGGCAGCCAATCAATGATTTTCTATCATCATTGATGTTTCTATCTATTTCCCTCTCTGAAATCAATCAAATATATATTTTTAAAATGCAAGGTTTTTAGAGGAATAAAGGTGGGGCAAGGAAGCTGTTGAAAAAGGGGAATTTGAGATCTTGCTCACATTTCAGATAGGATAACATAAGGTGGTCCTCAGTGGATGACAGGTGAGGAGTGGCAGTGGGTGGAGCAGGGCACCGTGGGCTGAGGGATAGTCTGCAATGACTGGGAATGTCTGTGACTGTGACACTGAGCGTGTGTTGGGTCCATTACTGGGATCATTCATTCCCAAGAGGTTTTGATTCCAGACGGGAGGAGAAACATGGAGATCAGTGGACCTTTCTTAGCCTAGAAGGTGAGGCAGCAGCAGGAGTGGGTTGCCCTGCTTCGCTACAAATGTAACACACAGTATAACTGCACATAAACGTCAGTCAGTGGCCAAACCAATGCCCAGCCAGCCCTGGTGGCTGTGTCCTGCCACTCTCTGGCTGTGCTGCTTCCCTTCCTTACACGCTCTGCAAGGAAGAAAGGATATAAAAGTGGCCGGCAAGTGGCTCCCTACAACCGGCACGAATGTCAGCGGGACAGATCTGGATCCAGGGCCAGCAAGGGTGTTCCACCGCCTGCCTGGAGGGCCGATCGCAGCCCCCACCCCCTGGGGACCCCACCCATGCATGAATTCATGCACTGGGTCTCTAGTAAGTATATAAATTCTTTGACGCTTGTTGTTTTAGATTTATTGATGATAGTCATTCTGATAGGTGTGAGGTGGTATCTTATGGTGGCTTTGATTAGCATTGCCCCCGCCCCTGCAATCACTGCATTTCTGACTATATCCATGAGTTCTTTCTCACTTTTTTCTTTTTTTGCTCAATCCCTCCACCCTCCAGGCCCTCTTACCCCCACTCCCCAGAGGTCCCAGCCTGCTCTCTATCTATGAGTCTGTCTCTATTTTGGTTGTTAGTTTAATTTGTTCATTAGATTCCACATATGAATGAAATCATATGGTATTTGTCTTTCTCTGACTGGCTTATTTCACTTAGCATAATACTCTCCAGATCTATCCATGCTGTTGCAAAAGGTAAGATTTCCTCCTTTTTGATGACTGAATAGTATTCCATCATGTAAATTTACCATAGCTGTTTTATCCACTCTTCTACTAATGGACACTTGGGCTGCTTCCAAATCTTGGTTATTGTAAATAGCGCTGCAATGAACATAGGGGTACATATATTCTTTTGAATCAGTGTTTTGGGTTTCTTTTGATAAATTCCCAGAAGTGGAATCATTGGGTCATAAGGCAATTCTATTTTTTATTTTTTGAGGACACTCCATCCTGTTTTCCACAGTGGCTGCACCAGTCTGCATTCCACCAACAGCGCACGAGGGTTCACTTTTCTCCACATCCTCACCAGCTTTTGTTGTTTTTTGATTTGTTGATGGTAGCCATTCTGACAAGTATGAGGTGGTTTTGATTTGCATTTTTTAAATGATGTTGAGCAATGTTTAATGGGTCTGTTGCCCATCTGTAGTGTTCCATGGAGAAGTGCTATTCAGGTCTTCTGCCCACTTTTCAATTGGGTTGTTTTTTTGG
>NW_005872085.1:74601-80983 GCF_000147115.1 Myotis lucifugus
TTTTTTTTTTTTCAAGCAGAGGGGGGGAATATATTTTCAAACACCCCCTTTTTTTTTAAAAAGAAAACCCCCCCGGGGGGTTAAAAAATTTTTTTATTATTTTTGGGGGGCTTTTTTTTTTTTTTTGGGGGCCCCCGGGTTTTTTTTTTTTTTCTCCAAAAAAACCCTTGGGGGGTTTTTTTTTTTTTTTTTCCCCTTAAGGAAAAAGGGTTAGAATTTTTTGAGGGGTTTTTTTTGGGTGCTTGTTTTTTGTTTTTTTGTCTTTGGTTTCTTTTTGAGATAGGCCTGAATTGATATGAATTTTCCTCTTAGAACTACTTTTGCTGTGTCACATAGATTTTGTGTTGTGTTTTTATTTTCATTTGTCTCAAAGTAACTTTTGATCTATTCCTTCATCTTATTGTTAACCCATTCCTTGTTTAATAACATGTTATTTAGCCGCCATGTGTTTGTGGGTTTTTCAGTTTTTTTCCTGTAATAAATGTCTTATTTCATACTATTGTGTATAGAGAAAATGCTTGATATGATCTGAATCTTTTTAAATATATTGAGATTTGTTTTATGTGTTACCATGTAGCCAATCCTGGAAAATGTTCCAGGCGCACTTGAAAATAATGCATATTATGCTGCTTTGGGTTTAATGCTCTGAAAATATCAAACCCATTTGATCTAATTTGTCCTTTAAGGCCACTGTTCCCTTGTAGACTTTCTGTCTGGAAGATCTCTCCACTGATGTCAATGGTGTGTTAAAATACCCTAATATCATTGCATCACTGTTGATCTCTCCTTTTATACCCACCAAGTTTTGCTTTATATATTTAGGTCTACTATGCTAGATGCATAAATGTTTGCAAGAGTTATATCCTTTATCATAATGCAATGCCCTTCTTTGTCTCTTATTATTGCCTTGTTTTAAAGTCTATTTTGTCTGCTCTAAGTATTTCTATCCCATATTTTGTTTTGTTTCCATTTACATGAAATACCTTTTTCATTCCTTTACTTTCAGTTTATGTGTATCTTTCATTCTGAGGTGGGTCCCTTTTAGACAGCATACACATGGGTCTTGTTTTCTTGTTCATACAGCTATTTTATGTCTTTTGATTGGAGCATTTAAGCCATTTACATTTAAAGTGATCATTGGTAAGTACATATTTCATGTTCTTCTTTTTTATTCTTTCTTCTTTTTATGAAGACCCTTTAAAATTTTTTGTAATACTGGTTTGGTGGTAATGAACTTTTAGCTTTTACTTTTTGAGGAAGCTCTCTATTTCCCCTTCAATTTTAAATGATAACCTCACTTGGGAGAGTAGTCTTGGTTATAAAATTGCTTTAAATATTTTGTGCCAATCCATTCTGGCCTCAGATGTTTCTGTTGAGAAATCAGCTGACAGTCTTATGGAAACTCTCTTGTAGGTTACTGTCTTTCTCTAGCGGCTTTTAAAACTCTCTCTTCGTCTTTAACCCTTAGCATTTTAATTATGCTGTGTCTTAGTGTGGGCCTCTTTGGATTCATCTTGTTTGGGACTCTCTGTGCATCCTGTACTTGTGTGCCTTTTTCCTTCACCAGGGTAGGGGAGTTTTCAGCCATTATATCTTCAAATAAGTCCTCAATACCTTTCTCTCTGTCTTGTTCTGCTGGTACTTCTATGATGCAGATGTTGTTATGCTTGATGTTGTCCCAGAGGTCCCTTAGGCTGTCCTCTTTTTGAATTTTTTTTCTTTTTGCTGCTCTTAT
Organism: Myotis lucifugus; assembly: GCF_000147115.1. Taxonomy (NCBI): domain Eukaryota; kingdom Metazoa; phylum Chordata; class Mammalia; order Chiroptera; family Vespertilionidae; genus Myotis; species Myotis lucifugus. The sequence continues at coordinate 76,337 of NW_005872085.1, forward strand.
TGGGCATTTTCTGCTACCTTGTCTTCCAAATTGCTGATTTGATCCTCTACTTCATTTAACTTTCTTCTAGTGTATGCTTCATTTCAAATATTGTATTATTCATTTCTGATTGGTTCTTTTTTATGGTTTCCAGGTTTTCTTTTTGGTTTACTGTTTCTTTGTTTAAGTTCTCACTGAGTTCACCCATTCTTCCCCTATGTTCCTTGAGCATCTTTATATCCATTTTTTTTGGAACTCTGTATCTGGTAGTTTGCTTGCTTCTATTTCATTTAGATCTTTTCCTGGGGATTTCTCCTGCTTTTATATTTGTGTCATGCTTTTTTGTTTCCTCATTTTGGCTGCCTCTCTGTATTGGTTACTGTGTATTAGGTAGATCTGCTATGCCTCCTAGTCTTGATATGATAGCCTTACATAGTAGGTACCTTGTGGGGCTCAGTGGTGCAGTCTCCTTGATTATCTGAGCTTGGTGCTCCAGGAACATCCTTGGTGTGGTTTATGTGAACCCTCCTGTTGCATTTGAGGCATTATTGCTGTTGGCTTGTGTGTGGGGTTGCCCTTATGGTTGGCTGACTATGAGGATTGACCTTATATTTGAGCTGCTGTGTGGGGCTGACCCTATCAAGTGAAATTTGCCCAGGAGGGTCTGGTGCCAGCGGAGATCTCACTTTGGTTATGCCACTTGTGGAGCTCTGTTGTGGTTTGAATTCCCCAACCTGGTGTTTTAGTTATGCAGCCACTTGGGGGAACCCTGTTGCCAGTCAATATGAGGTGCTCCCTGTGACTGGTCCTGGGCTACCTGTTTGGAGCTACATTGTGATCTACAGTTTGTGGCTGCCTCTACTGGGCATGGGTGTGCATGGGAGGAACCAAGCTGCACACCAAGGCCCACTTCCACTAGCACCAAGCCCAGGTGGGCCAAAGGCCCAAGGTTTCCTGTAACCCTCCTTTGTGTGTTAGCTGCCTGTTAGGTTCAGTCACTAAAAGAGCCTCTGGCAGTAGGAGAGTTGTGTGAGGTAGGTTCTCAGTGAGTCACCAGGTTGGGGTAAGAGGTGTTCACCAGATTAATGCAGATTCAAACTCGGTGTCACTGCTGGGTCTGGGCCACTCAGCAACAGTCTCTGGGGACACCAAGGCCAGCTGCCAGTCTCTGGGTGCCCTCAGACCTTTGTGCTGGGGCGGGATCTCAGGGAGTCGTCAGGGTGAGGTCAGAGTTCATCAGGCCCAAGCAGACCAGAATTTGCCTGTGTGAAGGGATGGCTCTGGAGCCACACAACTTAGTCTTTCCCAGAGTCTGCCTGGGCCTCCTTGAGAGTCCTCCAAAAATTACTACAGCAGGACCAGGCTGGCTACAGCCAGCTGAAAATATGGCAGAGCGACAGCTCAGTGGGGCAGAGACATCAGGAGTTGGGAAGGTGGAGCTAGTGGTTCCCCTATGTTGGGTCTGGTGGGTTTTCCCGCACTGGAGAGCAGGGCCCTGCAACTCAGGCTCATGGGGGTGGTGGTGGGGGGGGGGGAGGCAGCAAAGGTGCCACTTGCCACTTCTCTGGTGTATTGTGGTGGGGGCTGCTGCTCTTGTTGGCAGGGCTTCAGCCACCTTTGCTTTGGTGCATGGCAGGGGGAGGGGAATGGTTCCTGCCCCAGAACTTCAAAAGTCTGTCTCTGAATTCCCCTGAGTTCACTCTCTAGAGTCCTTTAAGAAAATCTACACCCCAAGCTGAGCAGCAGACTCCTCTGCAGGGTGTGAGCTTGGCAGGGTCTAGTGGTAGGGAGTCTGGGGCGGGGGGAGGGCTAGTACATTCGTCCAGGCTAATGCAGTATAGAGACACATTAATTGGTTGCTTCCCACATGAGCCCCAACCGGGATGTCCCTGGGGATCAAGCCTGAAACCAAGGTACATGCCCTTGACTGGAATTGTACCTGGGACCCTTCAGTTCAAGGACTGATGCTCTATCCACTGAGCATAACAGGCTAGGGCCATAATAGACTTTCTTTACTCTTATTCATTTAAATTTCTTTATTCTCCTCTGATTATATAATGTCAATAGACCTGTCTTTATGTTTACAGATTCTTTCTCCTGCTAGGTTGAGCCTGATATTCAGACTCTCTATTGCATTTTCCCCACTCCATTTCATTCATTGGATTTTTTAGCTTCAGAGTTAACTGCTTTTAACCGTTTGAGTACCAAGCAGCGCGATTGCGCTGCTGAGATTTTGTCGAGAAAACATACGATTCGTTTGAGTCCCAGGGTGTATTGAAAAAACACTGTCGAAGAATCCCAAACAGCGCAACCGCGCTTTCTCTAAATGAGTACGAAAAGACCCAAACAGCGTGATAGCGCTTGTTTTATTTTATGTCGAGAAATACCAAGCAGCGTGATTGCGCTGCTTGGGACTCAAACGGTTAAAAAATGATTTCCATATCCTTATTGAACTTTTTATTTTGTTGTGTGTTGTTTACCTGAGTTCATTTGATTATTTCTGTGTTCTTTTGACTCTCACTGAGTTTCCTTAAAATAATTATTTTGAAATCATTTTCAGGTAACTTGCAGGTCTCTGTTTCTTTGGTGTCAGTTACTAGAAAATTATCATGTTCTTTAGTAATCATGTTTCTTGCTTTTTTGCATTCCTGATGGTTTTGTATTGATGTCTGCACATCTGAGGGCACAGTTGGCTGTTCCAGTCTTTTCAGACTGGCTTCAGTGGGGAAGGACTTTCATGGGAAGGTGCCATGTGAGTGGGAGCTGGTGCCAGGTGAGTGGGATGCAGCATCTTGGTTCCTTGGAAAGCACAGTGGGAAGTCCCCATGCAGGTCTGTCAGCTTAGTTCAATGTCAGCCGTTCTGTGGTGATTGTCTGTGGCCAAGACTTCAGCGGTTTGTGGGTGGCGGTGGCAGGTAGGACTATGCAATTCTCAGAGGCAAACACTGCTGGGCTCTCCCTATTCTTTTCTGGCCCGTGGGTGGAAGTTCTAGCCCAGGGATCCCTGTTGACATCTACTATGTTGTTCTGTGACTGAGCCCGGGTCCTGGAATCAGGCGGATAAAGAACCACCGCAGTTGCTGGGTCCTGGTCACAGGTGTGCATTTTGAGGCAGTGGCGCTGGTGTCTAAGGCGTGGATGTGTGCGGATCTCCCAGAAACTGGGATCTGGGTCTCAGGGCTTTCTGCAGTGACTGGCAGCTCAGGGGTCGGGGTGGGTAACACAGCAGCAGCATGGGTTCCGAGATGACAATGTACAACAGTCCTTTGAACCTGGAGGGCAGGCAGGGTGCAGGATCAGCACAGCCTGGGGGTGGGTCAGACTCCTAACGCTGGCCCTGGAGGGACTCACAGGACACAAACAACACGAGGTGGTGCCCCCTGAAGCCCTATGTCAGGACAGGCGGGCTGGGGGCTTAGGGCACAGCAGTGCTGCCTATTATGATGGTTCAGAGAGGCCGCCTAGGGCAGTGGCTTGTACTCAGGGCAGAGTAGGCTTCCCCAATAACCGGACAAAGCCATGACCCAGGGCCGGGGTGGGCTGCAGAGCAGTGGCAGCTCTGGTCCTGTGTATGGCGAGGTGCTGTGCTATCCTGATCCCAGAGAGTGGGACTCTGCAGTGACTGGGATCCCAGAAGGCAGGTCTCGCTTTAGGGACAGCTCCAGCCCTGGGGAGAAATGGGGCAGCGGGACTCCAGGTCACGCAGTCAAATAGGATCAGTTTTGCTGAAGACTGTGGGAGACTCTGCAGTGAAGGCTGCAGACGTCCACAGTGATGAGGCCAATAGGGCTCTCCTGCTCTCCCTTTCCACGTGGAGTACAATTCCTCTGAGCGATCCCCCCTGGCACCAAGCAGGGGAACGGGGTGACATGAGTAGAATGCTTCCTGCAGTTTACTATGTGGCCATTCTTGGTTTTTGAATTCCTCAGATTTTTGCTGCCTTTTTAAAAAAATTATATTCCAGAACTTTCTCTCAGCTATTTTCGTTGGTCTGCTGTTATTTATTTATTGTTTTTGCAGGAGAGACATGAATTGGTACCTTCTAGCTTTCCATCTTTTTTTTTTTTTTTTTAAATCCTCACCTAAGGATATACTTACTGATTTTCAGAAAGAGAAAAAGGGTGAGAGAGAAACATTGATGTGAGAAACATTGATAGGTTGTTGCCTCCTGTACGTGCCTCAACTGGGGATCGAACCCACAACCTACGTATGTGCCCTGACTGGGAATTGAACCCACAACCTTTTGGTGTAGGGGATGATATTCCAACCAACTGAGCCCACCGGTCAGGGCCTAGCCTTCCATCTTACTGATGTCACCCCTCTCAGGGTCTTAAGGTACAAGGTTAAATTATTGATTTTTTAAAATGTTACTTGTTTCTTAGTATAAGTATCTACAGCTATAAAATTTCCTCTAAGCACTGTTTTAATTGTATCTAATTTAATATTTATTTATTAAATTAAATATTTAATTGTATTTAATTTAATATTTTTATTCACCCAAAGTATTTTCTGATTTTCTTTTTTATTTCTTACCTGAGTTATTGGTTATTTAGGAATGTGTTGTTCTACATTTCTCCCTGTTTAATTTACAATTTAATTCCATTGGGGTTAGAAAACATATGTTTTGTAATATTTCTGTTTATTCAATGTGTTGACGTTTGTTTTACT
>NW_005872085.1:81693-84834 GCF_000147115.1 Myotis lucifugus
GCATACGTGCAGGCCCATGAACTCAGACAATAGTATGATGAAGCCTGGGTGGTCAGAGTCAGTGGAAGGGGTGTGAAGATGGAGAGAACGGGGGATATCTGTAATACTGTAACAATTATAAAAAAGATTTAAGAGACATACAATAAAAAAATGTTATTTTTTATATAAATGGATTTACTTTTTTTGTTTTCTATGTCTCATATTTTTTGTTCCTCTATTGCACCTTCACTACTTTTACATTTGAGTAAATAGTTTCTAGTGTAACATTTTAATTAAAAAATACATGATTGTTCTAGGGTTTACCATATATATGTTAACTTCAAATAATCAGTTGCAGTATTATGGTAGCTTAATTCTAGTAATATATAGACATGTTCTTCCTATAAAGCTCTATTTCCCTTCCCCTCTGTATGTGGTATTGTTGTTATATGCAGTGCATGTATTAATATTACAAACACAATATATTTTTGTAATGATTACTTTATCACCTATCATCATTTCCTAGCTCATTGTAGCTTTGCTCCCACCCATTTTCTTTGTGTTGTTATTGGCAAATATATTATACATACATTTCTCTATATTATAGTCTCCCTCGAACATTATATGTATTTATTTTATACACTTACTTTTTGAGAATTGAGAAAAGTATGCTTTTATAGTGTCTTTTATAATTACATACTTACCTTTAGTAGTGCTCCTTGTTTATATGATTTCAAATTACCATCTCCAGTTCTTGCTTTCACTCAAGGAACTTCCTCTAGTATATCTTGTAAAGCTACAAATGTTTTTTGTCTTATGTGAAAGAGTGAAGGTCTTATTTCATAATTCTATGTTAAGTAGCTAAGAACACTAGCAGTGTATTGGCTAACTTCTGAATTACAATGAGCACAGTTACCCCAAGAATAGGTTCAACAAATAATGTCCTGTCCTTACCTATAAAGGATCCTTGAAAAAGAATTCCAAAAGGACTAATATTTTTATTAGTACATTGTTTGGCCATATTGAGAAATTACTTTCCTCTGGATAATTAAAAATGTTATCCTAATTTTTGTTGAAGTCTATTTTCAGGCCATTTCCTTCTCTTTCTTGTAATTAATTTCAGTTACTGAAATAATCCATGACAGTGGAATAAAAAATTAAATATTTATTAATATTTATCAAATTCCAGGAACCAGTTAGATGTTAACCTGGGAAATGATGTAATTCAAGCCCTTAATTTTAATGAAGTAGAAACTCAAAAGAGTAAATCACTGATCAACATGGAGATCAGGTGCCCGAATTCTGATCCCAGGACAATGAACACAGTGCTTTTCTTCCATACAATATACATTCACTAACTGAGCTCCAGAGTAATTTATATTGGAAGAGAAAATAGTAAGTCAAGGCATGTAAAATCTATAAAATGAAGGCGCAGTCAATTTTTATTCCAGATTCTCTTCTGATCTCAGAAAAACTAATAAATTTAATTCCTGGATTCTGGACTTAGAACTGGATTTAAATTCTAATAATTACAATCTCTTCTTTCTTAAAGTCACCAATTCTTAGTATCTATCGTACTCACTTATTAATGAATTGATCAGATATTTACTGATGCTAACAAAAATGCAGGTCTGTCATGATGATTAATTGAGAGATAATACACCTAGAAGCACTGCTTCACTAGGACAAACTCACCCGTGTGTGATAATATGACGCCTCAAACTGTCCTGTGACAGTCAGCAGGTGGGAACCTGGCCTTCTCCACAGTTTCCATGTCACCCCCCACAGGAACTCCTGCATCACCGGCAGCGAGAGCCAGCGTCAGAGCCATTTCCTTCTCTTTTCCAACTAAGCAGGGGCTTCCCTCAGATGCAGGAATAGTATCAGTATCCTCCTGCCCCGCCCACCCTAAGTACTCAGATCCTCACTCTCCACTCTGCTTTACACTGTAAAATGTGGTACAGTAGGACAGTATTTTGGCTCTCCACCTGACAGGTTATTTCTTTCCACAAAATTAGGTTGTCAGCTCTTCCACTCACCGCAAACTGGTCATCCTGGCCCTCTTCCCCCTTCTCCCCCAGACCTTGGGTCAGATCGGACCTCCTCAGTAGGTAGATCTGCTGGAGACGAGTGATGCTGCTTCACTTTCCATTCCTATTGGTTAAGAGAAACTTAGCTGAAAAAATGGGGATTTCCAGGATGCTTTTCTTTCTTAAATGCCTCAGTGCAAAAAGCTGGAATGCCTTCCCACAGGGAATTACCCTGAACCCCAAATTAACCCGTGAGGCAGATTCTGGGTTTGAGGGCTGCGTCTGTGAGTGCTATTTCTGAAAAGGGAGAAGATGCATTTCCCTAAAGGACTTCTCTTCCCTCTTCAACCGATGATACTTCCTAGCACAGCTATGAGGCTGTTAGTGCTCAGTAAATCCCAGCCCTCAGATCTGTCACTTCCTAGCCTTCTAACTGCACCGGGTCATCAAAATGACTCAGTGGCTCATTTCCCGTTCTATCTGCAGGTGTACAAGTCCTTTGCTTTGTTGAGGTAGTTCCACTCTATATCTGTTCCCATTCCTCATGAAAGACTTTTCTCCATAACGGCCAGGACTCTTCTCCCTGCCTGCATCTTCATCCTCCGTTCTCCTTACTTATCACTGTGTTATATTTTCTGTACTCCTTCTGCTCCTTTAATTAACATGAACTATATCCCCTTTCTTCTGTTTATGAGTCTTACTATCTCACATAAACAGAGAACTGCAGTCTTTAATTTTAAGGTTCTTAGAAACTTGTAAAACATTTTAACAGTTTGGCCAACTTTTGAAAACTAGTGGCTCCACCGATGTATGCTTTCACTGTATGTCACTAACAGATGTATTGAAGCTCTTGTGACAGTGCATTACAGCAAGTCACATAGGCTCTGAACTCGCAGGGAACAAGACCTACAGATCCCATCCATCCTAGCAACGCCAGCATTTTGAAGACTGCGTTGCACAATTGTAGCACTAATACAATCTTACTAAATTTATATTCCCAAAGAAAATATTTTTTTTCTTTTTGAAATCAAGATATCATCCCCACATCCCTACTATCACTTCCTAAATGGTGTGAAATGTTATTTTCAGAGTTGTTATAAAGATTAAAAGAGATCATTGAAAATGCCTTATC
>NW_005872085.1:85025-87552 GCF_000147115.1 Myotis lucifugus
CCCACCCCTACTTCACTTCCTCACAGGATCTGGAAAGCAGACTCCTGCTAGGACGATTGCAGTGGCTTTATGTGGTGGACACAACTGATGTTACTTCAGCCATCAGTTGTATAGGAAGGAAATTGATAAGTTATGGACCTCTGTCCAGCAAATTGGCCTGCTGTATCCTACAATAAGACTTTAGGGGAAGCAATCCGGGATTCAAGGATTGAATCGTTGGATGCTACTCCTGAAAGGAGAGAAGAGACAGTTCTAAAAGGCTCTACATTTTCTTTCCCTGCTCACCCAATAGTGCAAGTTTGTGAAGACAGGACAGTCAGGAACACAGCTCTCTAGGTTCACTGCTACCGAAGCAGATGCCTGGCTTACCAACCAGTGTTATTGTTGTTGTACATTTCAGGTCAACACCTTCCTAAAGCAGTACCTGCCCAGCCTCCATGGCCTTCCCTACAACAGGTCTTCCCTGCGTACCTGCCCTCATCCCCTACTTCTTACTCCAGCCAATCAGAGCTTCTCTTACATTAATCTACCCCACCTGGGACTGCTCTGAATCATCGTCTTTCTCTGCTTCAAGTCTCACTTCTGCAAATGAAGTGCATCTCTAAGTTTCCTATAAATATTCCAACCTATGTGAATATGTCCTGTTTCTACTATTTTAAAATCTTGTTACTTTTAAATGATACACATTTGTATTTTCATTCTAATTTATAATGCCTATATGCACCCTTAATATATTGTTTGTTAACTCATCTGCTATAATGACCGTCTGCTCTGAGCCAGGAGTTTCTCCAGGGACAGAGGGGAGGGTAGTGCACAGAGAACACGGTCCTGACCAGGGAGCGTGTGCCCTGCGTGTGTTTCTTTCTTTCCTGGTAGATGTCGATCCTCCTCAGATCCTCGTCTTGGTACTCCCAGCCCTCGCACACTTTTGAACATAGGCGGTGTTCAACAGTGTATGCTCTTTGAATTTCACCAGTTATATCCCATGCTTCGGGGCTCACAGAGCACTTAGCATAATGCGTGCCATTTGCAGGTGATCAGGTGGATTTACTGTTTAACCGAAGTCATTGCATGACGAAGAAATTGAGGAAGAGCTTCCTTCTCTGACTTTGAAGTGCTGAGCAGCGAGGTAATCTCTGCAGGCCACTCTCCCCTCCCCTCTTGGCGTTTGCACCTTCTTTCACTCTCACCTTGTTCCAGGGGTAACCACCCCTTCCTCTTCAGTCATTCCCAGAGCATCTGAGGGCGTGCCCTCTGTTATCCTCACTCCTCTTTCCTGAGCAGCAAGAGCCCAGCGCCCGCCAGAGAGGGTCCCAGCAGCGTGAAGTGCTCCTGGAAGGTCCTTAGGCGCTTTCCCAGTACATCCCAGGCACTCATAGTTATGCCCAACAGTTTCCTACTGTCCCTATTAAAATGTTTTACTCGTGACTACAAGTTAATCCTTTGCTTTATGACTAATGAACTTTGTCCTCTAAAAAGATATTTTTCTCCTGAAAGGTCATAAAGATATTATCTCCTAAAGGCTTTGTTGCACTGCCTTTTACATACAGAAACACAACTTTACTGGAATTAACTCTATGATGTTACTGGAGTTAATTCTGTGGATGGTGTGAGATGGGTGCCACATTCACTTACTTTCTCAATAAGGATATCCACCCGATCCAGCGGCATTAGCTGACAAGACCATCTTTCCCTGGCTGCTCAACTGGAAATAATAGATCACAGAAGAGAGCACACGGTGTGGTTCAGCTTACATACTTCTGCTAAGCATGCTGAGAGGCAAATGTCAGCTTAGGAAGGTACAGGGAGAGCAAGGAGGTGATGGTGTAGGAGTCAGGACAGTGAGTTATCTTGGTGGAGAAGGGGGAGTGTGCATGGAAAGAGGCATGTATGGGCTGATGGGGTGTTGGCCTCGTGTTCCCTTTCTTAATCTGGGTGGTGGTTTTGTGGATGTTGAAATTATAATAATCAATTAATTTGTACTTTAAAAATATTTTTTTATTGATTTCAGAGAGGAAGGGAGAGGGGGAGAGAGATAGAAACATCAATGATGATAAAGAATCATTGACCAGCTGCTCCCATATGCCCCACACTGGGAATTGAGCCCACAGCTCGGGCATATGCCCTGACTGGGAACTGATCTGTGACCTCCTGGTTCATAGGTCAACGCTCAACCACTGAGCCATGCCGGCCGGTAAATTGTATTTTTATGCTTTATGTGTTTTTCTATGCGTGTTCTATGTCACTATAAAGTGTTATAAATGTAGAATATTTCATATCTTGACCAGATCCTAGTAATCAATCTTTATTCAGGACTGCCAAGTGATCAGCATTTCTCCAGGAGCTGGAATGTAGCCGTCAGCTGAAAGCATGCTGTGATATTCCACCCACTGCACGCTCAGCTCTGGTGAGAAGTGAATGAAATAGACTGGAAGTACAGACTGCCTGGGAGAAAAGAAATGATGACATTATTTGACTTATCCTTCATTTGTCTGTGCATAAACCCATAACGGCCAGAGTTGGGCTG
>NW_005872085.1:88072-90860 GCF_000147115.1 Myotis lucifugus
CAACCAGAAGGAAAGAACCACACCTAGACTGATATGAGGATTGCTCATTTGGTGTTACCCTTATTCATCAAAACCCAGTTTTTAATGCATGTCTGGGAACCCAAAGGACACATGGCATTCCTCTCACCATTCCTATAGGTCTATTAATACCTGTTGTCATCACACTAATCTCTATGCCCAATCCCTCAGATCCACCTTTGATCACTAAAGATTCCCCTAGTAAACATTTTTTTCCTTCTCCTATTCCCATCTTTCTAAAAGATGTAATTTCTTAACCAATTTTTAATGCCTTTCTTAGTTCAACCTTGTAGATCCACTCTGATCTCCTAGATTTACTTAAGGAAGAAATTCATTTCCTGTCAAACAAGATTCCTATCTCTCTACCATCTCCTGACCCCCTCTCCTCCCACACACACATGCTTTTTACTAGTTTTCTGGCTCTCCAACTGGTCCCTAACCAACCCAAAACATAACCCTCCCTCTGTTCTAAGTCTCATTTCCTCTAGAACTCACATCTATACACATGCTTCCTTTTTGTTGTACATCACAGGTTTGTACTTCATTTTAACCATTTTGTTTCATCTTAAAAATTAAAGTCACCAATGTGTTTTTTACTGCTTTTTTATAGATGCTTCTATTATAGATCTTGTCACCTTGTTTTATATTAATTTTAAATATCTATCTTCACTGTGGGTTTTAGTTCCCTAAAATGTAGGATCTAAATCACATATATGGTTACATCCCCAGCATTAAAAGAATTCTGTGCACATAGGGAGCACTCAATAAATGTACCCAACTAGATTGCATATGTACAGACATATATGTATAGTAGGTTCTCAGCTAAAATTTACCGAATGGTGAATAGATAACATCATTGCAGCAAAAGGATAACAGGGACAGAATTAAGAATGTTTTTCTGACTATGAGGATATTAGATTTGTAAATAAGTAAAGGAGGTACAATCCTTCCCACAAAATTCTTTTTTTCAACAAATTATTGCTTCCTGCTACATGGCTCCAACAATTTTTAAGATGCAGGGCAGTTAACTAGTTCCTTCTGGAAAATGGGAGGATAAGCTGACCAATGACCAAGGATTAACCTGTCCCAGATCATGTCCCTGATACCTGATGCTCCACATTTATAATTCAACTAGAGGCCTAGTGCATGGATTCACAATCTGGGACCCCTTGGGGATGTTCCCCTGGCCTGTGGGGATCGGGGCTAAACTGGCAGTCGGACATCCCCTGAAGGATCAGTGTGCCAAGCGGCAGGCAGCCAGGAGGAGCCCAAGCCGGGGCAGGGTGCCACGCCGCTAGCACTCATCCTGGCCCACTACACCTGCTGCAGCTGCTCAGTAGTGCTGCCACGGAGTTGGGAGAGGTTCTTACCTCTGCAGCTGTGCTCACTAGCTGTGAGCCTGGCTTCTGGAGTGATGCTCCCCCTGTGGGAGTGCACTGACTACCACAGGGCAGCTCCTGCATTGAGTGTATGCCCCCCTGGTGGTCAGTGTGCGTCATAGTGACTGGTCAACCGGTCTTTCCATTCGTTCAGGTCATTCAGTCCTAATGGTCGCTTAGGCTTGTAAATATATAGATTAGCAGTCACAAAGGATTTTTGGATGCTCTGCGTGTGCTTTCTTTCCTCACTCCTCAGTATACCCACAGCCTCATTAAAACTGGGTCCTGACATTTCATAGGATTATCTATTTCAGGCTCTAAAGCTCCATCTCTCATTCCTCATCGCCCACACCAAGTGCTGGAGTCCATCCAGAGAAAACAGCCTCACATCAGCCCTGTGTTTATTTGGGGGCCCTGGTCAAGAGCTTTCCTATGGGAATCAATCACCTTGCCCCAGTATTTTCTCATTATTTTCACATTATTCATTATCCCCATTCACTGCTGCTGCTGAGGTATTATTTTGTGTTTTGACTAGACCTTGGTAACCGGGGCCCAGTGCACAGGTGGTGGTCCATTCCCATATCTAATTATCCTTCTGTGATTGACATGTGCTACATTCGGTGAAGCACAGTCTCTGTCACAGAACACAGTGCTCAGCTCCCCCCAGGTCCCACTTCCTTTTCCTCAACATTTACACCCATCTGCTGCCCTTCTCTCTTTTCTACACTTACCTTCATTTATTTGCCCCAATACCCACAAAAATGTCCCCAGTTCTCCTGAGGCTTTTCATAAAAAATGCTGTTTTGTTTATTATGAATTTTTATGTATCTATACATTTAGTTATACATACCTGGGAATAAATGCCCGGTTGCTGCTGTTCTCCAGACTCCCCCTCTCTTTGATGCCGATGGCCATTCACCTGGAGCAGTGAGAGGAGGGCAGTCACGGCTGCTGAACAGCCAACACCCACCTCTGAGTCCCAGCCTCCATTTCCGCCTTCAGTACAACTCACCTCCGATGTGCCTCTAACATCCGAGAGCTTCCTTGCACCCTGGCTTTTTAATAACTTTTGAAACTTTCATGGACAATGAGTCTTGCACCTACTCTCCCCCCAACCACACCACAGATGATACTCTTTCTCTACATGACTTTATTAAATTGCATTTTACATGGATTCTTGGTATTAAACTTAAATCTTAGGAGAAGGAAAAGTCCAGTGTGAGATTTCCTGGGCACCATCATGAACAAAAATATTTTAAAAAGAATTTGATAGGGGATATATGGGTTCTTTTAAAAAGTCCATGTTCGGGAGCAGGAGGCCTGTGTTCTGTTGCTCTGGTTCTCAATTAAGTTGGTCTGCACCGCAAACAACCCTTCTGGGGAAGGGTCTA
>NW_005872085.1:91791-94977 GCF_000147115.1 Myotis lucifugus
AAATTTTAAAGTGTCTTTTTCAAACAAGGAGAAAAAAAAAATTTCTGAACTGATTTCTAGTTTGGTAAGTCAGATTACTTGAGGAAGTAGATAGGACCACAAAAGGAAAGGTTACCCTTATCCCTCCAAAAGAATTTAAAAGAGTAAATGAGTTTTAAACTTTTTTTGTATTGAAGTGATCAGTCACAATTATAAAATAAACTAGAGGCCTGTTGCACAAAAAGATTCGTGCAATAGGCCTTCCCTTCCCCTGGCTGCTGGCACTGGTTTTCCTCAGGCACCCGGCACCCAGGCCTTCGCTGCTCCGGCTGGAGCCGCCTTCAGCGCCTTCGCTGCTCCACTTCCCGCCTATGTATGCAAATTAACTGCCATCTTTGTTGGCGGTTAATTTGCATATCTCGCTGATTAGCCAATGGGAGGCATAGCGAAGTTATGGTCAATTACCCTGTTTGTCTATTATTAGATTAGATATTTTGATACTTTTATAGTTTTGTTATATAACCCTCTACCATTTTATTCTCCAAAGAGCAAGTTATAAATGATAAATAGGGTTAAGTAAGCTTGAAAGATACATATTTACTCACTATGTTTTGAGTAGAGACCATGAGGTAAAAGTAAAAGACTGAAATAATAAAGGCAATAAAGGCAATGTTATATGTATAAGCTAACTTATGACTGGTATTCGGTTGGTTAAAGTCATTTGCTCTTTTTCACTGGCAATGTTCAGCATTAAGGGAGTTGTCCACAGAGATGTAGAATATGGACATAGCCCAGCTGGTATTGCTCAGTAGTTGTGTGTCAATCCATAAACCAGGAGGTCATGGTTCCATTCCTGGTCAGGCCACATGCCCAGGCTGTGGACTCGACCCCCAGTGGGGGAAGTGCAGGAGGCAGCCGATCAATGATTCTCTCTCATCATTGATGTTCCTATCTCTCTCTCCCTCTCCCTTCCTCTCTCTGAAATAAAAAAAATAAAAAGAATGTGGACAGAAAATACTATAGCTGAGTGATGTAAATATTTATCATTTTTTTTAATCTGCAAGTTTGAGAATTCTACACTGTTTCTGTTATTTGGTGATCACTCTAGAAATGACAATATACACCCTAAGTCCAAAGTGAATTAAAATGTCTACCCAGCTCTTGGATAATATAAAGATTTTTGGAATGATCTAACACCTATACTCTCTCTCAAATTTATATATTATTGTTTTTGGGTATTTCATTATACATTACTTTTAAACTCCATATGATAATCTTAGTCTCGTTTTATTAGTTGATATACTTTAGAGTGGCCCACATATTTAGCACTCTGCATTTTTGTTGTTTAATGAATTCTTTAAAATTTTATTGGGGTAACATTGGTTAATAACATTACGTAAATTTTAGATGCACAACTTTATATACAGCTTCTGTACACCCTATTGTGTGCTCAGCATCTGAAGTCTAATCTCCTTTCTTCACCATATATTTGACCCCCTTTGCCCTCTTCGGCCTCCCCCAGTTACCCTGCACCTCTGGACCACCGTTCTGTTGTCTGTGTCTATGAGTTTATTTGTTTTGTTTGTTGATTTTTGTTTTATATAACACAAATGAGTGGAATCATATGGTTCTTCTCCTTTTCCTTCTGACTTACTTCACTTAACATGAAGTGCTCAACATCTATCCACGTTGTCACAAACGGTAACATTTCATCTGTTTTTATGGCTGAGTAGTATTCCATTGTACATATGCACCATACCATCTTTATCCAGTCATCAGTTAAAGGGCACTTAGATTGTTTCCATGTCTTGGCTATTATAAATGATATTGCAATGCACATATTATGAATAAACTAGAGGCTCAGCGCATGAATTTCGGGAGCGGGTATGGTCCATAGGCCTGGCCTGCGATGAGGGCTATTTACCCCTCTGCCAGCAGCCAGCCCTGCCCCCTGCTGTCACCCACCCCTGGTTCCCTGTTTGCCATTGGGCGAGCAGAGCCTGCTGGCTTGGGGGAGGGACCAAGAGTTTGGTTGTTTCCGCCAGCTTGCTGGCCCTGCCGCCACCGCAGGTCACCCTCTGTGTATGGGGTGACCAGCAGGCAGGGACCTTGGCCTGGCACTGCCCACGTTTCCCCCACCCACCCCTGGTTCCCTATTTGCCATTGGGTGATGGGAGCCTGCTGGCTGGGGGAAGGGACTGAGAGGTGGTCAGTGTGCCTCATAGTGACTGGTTGAGTGGTCATTCCGGTCGTTCTGCCATTAGGGTCAATTTGCATATTACCCTTTTATTATATAGGACTAGAGGCCCGGTGCACAAAAATTTGTGCACTCGGGGGTCCCTCAGCCCAGCTTGTGCCCTCTCGCAGTCTGGGACCCCTTGGGGGATGTCCACCTGCTGGCTTAGGCCTGCTCCCCGGGGGATTGTGCCTAAGCTGGCAGTGATACATCCCTTGGGGGATGTCCACTTGCCAGCGGGCCGAAGCTGCAGTTGAACATCCACAGAGCTGCTGAGGAGGCAGGAGAGGCTCCCACCATTGCCACTGTGATGCCGTCAGCCTGGCTTGTGGCTGAGCAGAGCTCCCCCTGCGGGAGTGCACTGACTACCAGGGGGCAGCTCCTGCATTGAGCATCTGCCCCCTGGCGGTCAGTGTGTATCATAGTGACCAGTCATTCCCAGTCGTTCTGCTGTTAGGGTCAATTTGCACATTACCGCCCTAACGGGTTTGGCTCAGTGGATAGAGCATCGGCCTGCGGACTGAAGGGTCCCAGGTTCGATTCTCGTCAAGGGCATGTACTCTGGTTGCGTACGCATCCCCAGTAGGGGGTGTGCAGGAGGCAGCTGATCGAAGTTTCGCTCTCATCGATGTTTCTAACTCTCTATCCCTCTCCCTTCCTCTCTGTAAAAAATCAATAAAATATATTTGGGGAAAAAAATTGCATGTGCACATTACCCTTTTATTATATAGGATAGAAGCCTGGTGCACGGGTGGGAGCCAGCTGGTTTGCCCTGAAGGGTGTCCCAGATCAGGGTGGGCAGGGGACCCCCAGCTCCCTACGATTGCCCACGCTGCCCCTGCTCACGATCGCTGGCTCTGCCCATGCTCACGCCTAACACCTCTGGCCAAGGCATTAGGCCTGGGCAAGGGACCCCCAGCTCCCACCATCGTCAACTCGGCCCCTGCTTCCTGCGATTGACCACTCCGCCC
>NW_005872085.1:95773-102315 GCF_000147115.1 Myotis lucifugus
CCCACCCAGCTCAACCGCTCCCTGATAGTGGGCTCCGGGCAGCGGAGACCAACAGCTGCAGCCACCCCAGGATCGCGGGCTCCGCCCCGGCCCAGCTCCCATCGCTGGCTCCACCCCTACTTCCCACTATCACTGGCCAGTGCGGCAAAGGCCAGGATTCTCCGATAATGGCTGGGGGCCGCCTTTGCCCTGCCCCCCGGCTCTTAGCTCCCCCCTGGGTTTCCGATCACTGTCAGTGCCAGGGGGCTTCTTCGGTGCTTTCCCTTTTGCCTCCCTGCATTGTGCCTACATATGCAAATTAACCGCCATCTTTGTTGACAGTTAACCGCCATCTTGGCTGGTGATTAATTTGCATATCTCGCTAATTAGCCAATGGGAAGGGTAGCGGTCGTACGCCAATTACCATGTTTCTCTTTTATTAGTGTAGACTAGAAGTCCGGTGCACAAAAATTTGTGCACTCGGGGGAGGGGGGTCCCTTAGCCCGGCCTGTGCCCTCTCGCAGTCTGGGACCCCTCAGGGGATGACCACTTGCTGGCTTAGGCCTGCTCCCCGGGGGATTGGGCCTAAGATGGCAATCAGACATCCCTCTGGCAGCCCGGCAGCCCTTGGGGCATGTCCACTTGCCAGCGGGGAGCAGGCCTAAACTGCAGTCGGACATCCTTAGCGCTGCTGAAGAGGCGGGAGAGGCTCCCACCACCACCGCTGTACTGGCAGCCGTCAGCCTGGCTTGTGGCTGAGCAGAGCTCCCCATGTGAGAGCGCCCTGACCACCATAGGGCAGCTCCTTCATTGAGCATCTGCCCCCTGGTGGTCAGTGTGTGTCATAGTGACCAGTCATTCCCAGTCTTTCTGCTGTTAGGGTCAGTTTGCATATTACCCTTTTACTATATAGGATAGAGGCCTGGTGCACAGGTGGGGGCCGGCTGGTCTGCCCTGAAGGGTGTCCTGGATCAGGGTGGGGGTCCCGCTTGGGTGCCTAGCCAGCCTGGATGAGGGACTGATGGCTGTTTGTATCTGGTTGCACCCCCTTCAGGGTGGGGGTCCCCACTGGGGTGCCTGGCCAGTCTGGGTGAGGGGCTGAGGGCTGTTTTCAGGCTGGTGGGCGACTGAAGCTCCCAACCTCTCCTTTTTTTCTTTTCTTTTTTTTAATTCTGGGATTTATTTACCTTCTATGGCTGTCACTGGAGCTGAGAGCCAGTTCCAGCTTGAGGCCTTGGCTGCTGAAAGCAGGTATCTGGGGTTTGTTTGGCTTCTATAATTGAAACACTGTTGCAGCTCCAGCTTGGAGACCTCGGCTGGCTGAAAGGAGGTATCTGGGGTTTGTTTCGCTTCTATAATTGAAACATTGTTGCTTTCAGGCTCAGAGCCGGGCCGTGGCAGGCGGGGAACCTTGGCTTCCTCCATCACTGGAGCAAGCAAGCCTTCTGTTCGCTTCAGCTGTCTGGCTGCCGGCCGCCATCTTGGTTGGCAGTTAATTTGCATATCGCCCTGATTAGCCAATGGGAAACATATCGGAGGTACGGTTAATTATCCTATTTTTATTTTTTGTTTTGTTTTGTTCCTTTATTTAATAGGTAGTAATAGTCTTAAAAATCTTTCTCTTCATCAGATGTTTGATCCCTTTGCCAAACTTTTGGTCTCTGAGCTTGAACATGGAGTTTTACTCCATCAATAACATGACTGTCATGTTGTAGTGCATTCTGAAGTTCTTCTTCTGAAGAAAAGTGAATCCAACCCATACCTCTGTGAAAGCCAGTCTCTTTGTCAAAAGGTACAGTGCACTTTCGTATATGGCCAAACTGTGCAAAGTGTTCTCTCGGCTCACTTGAAGAGGCAGTCCAGGGGATTTTCCTGACCGAGGCCACGGGCCGACTGCTACTGGCCCGCAGGGCCATAGCGGCCCTCGCTGCCGACGCCGCCATCTTCAGCTTGAGGGACCTCGGCGACCTGAGCTTTTTCTTTTATTAGATAGGATGTTTTCAGTTTTTTTCAGGTAGAGCACAGATGAGGGAGTTCTGGGTCGTATGGTAGCTTTGTTATTAATTTTTTGAGGAACCTTCATAATGTTTTCCATACTGGTTGCACCAATTAACATTCCCACTAGCAGTGTATGGGGATTCCCTTTTCTTCACATCCTCTCCAACACTTACTTCTCATCTTGTTGAGAATAGCCATTCTAACAGGTGTGAGGTGGTATCTCATTTTAATTTTTATTTCCCTGATAGCTAGTGAAGTTAAGCCTCTTTTCACATATCTGTTGGCCATTTGTATGTCTTCTTGGGAGAGGTGTCTGTTTAGGTCCTCTGCCCATTTTTTAATTGGATTGTTTGTTTTGCTATTGTTGAGTTGTATGAGTTCTTTATATATTTTGGATATTAATTCCTTATTGGAAATGTTGTTTGCAAATATCTCTTCCATTTAGTTGGTTGCCTTTTTGTTTTGTTGACTGTTTCTTTTGCTGTGCAAAGGTTTTTAGTTTGATATAATCCCATTCATTCATTTTTTGCTTTTACTTCCCTTGCTTTTGAGGTATAATTCATAAATTCCTCTCTTAGACCAAGGTCCACAAGTTTAGCACCTATTCTTTCTCCTATGTTATTTCAGGTCTTACATTCAGGTCATTGATCCATTTTGAGTTCATTTTTATTTATGGTGACAAAGCACAGTCTAGTTTCATTCATTTGCATGTGGCTTTCCAATTTCCCCAGCACCATTTATTGAAGAAACTTTCTTTTCTCCATTGTATGTTTTTGGCTCCTTTGTCAAAAATTATTTGCTGATATATATGTAGGTTTATTTCTGTGCTTTCAATTCTGTTCCGTTGGTCTGTGTGTCTTTTTTTCCACCAAAACTATATTGATTATTATAGCTTTGTAGTATATTTTTAAGTCAGATAATGTGATACCTCTGGCTTATAACCCCCCTTACCCCCCCCACCCCCACACACATGTACACACTATTGTTTTAGCTATTTGGGTCTTTTGTTGGGTTCATACAAATTTGAGATTTTTAAATTCTATTTCTGTGAAAAATGCCACTGGGATTTTGATGGGGATTGCATTAAATCTGTATATTGCTTTAGGTAATATGGCCATTTTAACAATGTTAATTCTAATTGATGAACATAGAATATCTTTCTACTTCTTTGTGTCTTCAATTTCTTTTAACAATGTCATAGATTTCAGTGTATAGTTCCTTCACTTTTAAAAAAATTATCTTTATTGTTGAAAGTATTACAGATGTCCAGTCCACCCCCCCCCCAATTCATTCATTTTTGACCTCCTCTACACTACCCCTTCCAGGCCTCCCACACTATTGTCTGTGTCCATGGGTTAGGCCCTTCACTTATGTTCATTCCTAGGTATTTTATCCTTGCTGTTACAATTCTACATGGGATTGTTTCCTTCATTGCTCTTTCTAACATTTCATTGTTAATGTATAGAAATACAATGGATTCTGGTACATTGATTTTGTGTTCTGAAACTTTACTGTACTTGTTTATTATTTCTAATGGTCTTTTGGTGGAGTCTTTAGGGTATTCTATATATGGAAAAATGCTGTCTACCAGTAGTGAGAGTTTTGCTTATTTATTTCTAATTAGGATGCCTTTTATTTTTTCTCTTGCTTGATTGCTCTGGTAGGACTTCCAGTAGTTAGTTGAATAACTGTGGTGAGAGTGGGCATCCTTGTCTTGTTCCTGATCCTAGAAGAAAATCTTTCAGTTTTTTACCATTGAGTATGATATTAATTGAGAGTTTGTCACATATGGGCTTTATTATGTTGAGGTACTTTTCTTCTATAACCATATTATTGAGTGTTCTAGCCATAATGAGTGTTTTAGCCTGTCAAATGTGTTTTCTTCATCTTTTCCTATAATTATATAATTTTTATCTTTTATTACTGTGTTGTATCACATTGATTGATTTGCTTATGTTGAAACATCCTTGGTCATGATTAATCCCACTTGTTCATAATGAGATTCTTTTACCCTCATTTTCTTAAAAATGAATATTTTCAGGAGGTTTTCTGTTTGTTTTGTTGCTAATATGGGGTTCTTTTGTGTATTATATCAGATTCACTAGTATTTTGTTCAGGGTTTTTGAATCTATGTTCTTCAGAGATATTGACCTGTGAGTTTTTGGTTGTTGTTGTTTTTCTGCATTGCCTTTGCTTCATTTTGGTCTCAACGTAATGTTGGACTCATAATATGAGTTAGGAAGTATTCCTTCCTCTTCAGTTTTTCAGAAGACTTTGAGATAGGTAATAGTCTTATTTGAATGTTTGGTAGAATTCACCAGTGACTCCATCTGGTTCTGGAAGTTCCTTTTTTAAGGAGGTTTTTTATTTTGTTTTATTTTTTAAATCCTCACCCAAGGATATTTTTCCATTGATTTTTAGAGAGAATGAAAGAGAGAGGGAAAGACAGCGAAAAACATTGATCTGAGGGAAACACATTGATTGCTTGCCTTCCTGCATGCACCCTGACCAGGGCCTGAGCTGGGAAGGAACCTGCAACTGAGGTACATGCCCTTGACCAGAATCGAACCCAACACCCTTCAGTCCACAGGCCAACACTCTATCTACTGAGATAAACTGGTGAGAGTTTGAGGAGTTTTTTAAATTATTGTTTCAATTTCCTGACTAATGATCATTCTATTTAGGTTTTCCAGTTCTTCATGATTCAGTCTAGGAAGGCTATATATTTCTAAGAATTTTTCCATGTCTTCTAAGTTGTTGATTTTGGTGGCTTAACTAGCCTTTCATATAATCCTTTCCATTTCTGTGGTGTCCATTGTAGCTTAATTTCTTTCATTTCTGATTTTACTTATTTGAATCCTTTCTCTTTTTTTTTTCTTAGTGAGTCTAGCCAGAGGTTTGCCAATTTATTAATCTTTTCAAAGAACTAGCTTTTTGTTTTATTAAATTTTAACTGTTTTTTGTTGTCTATTTTACTCTTTCTGCTATAACTTTTATTATTTTCTTTCTTCTAGTGACTTTAGGCTTTGTTTTTTTTTTAAATTTTTCTAGGTTTTTAAGGTGTAGTAGATTGTTTATCTGAAATCTTTCTTATTTCTTGAGGTAGGTCTGCAATTCTGTAAACTTTCCTCTTATTACTGTTGTTTTGTAGCCCCCAAATTTTGATATGTACACTTTCACTTTCATTTGTCTATGTATGTTTTGATCACTTCTTTTATTTCTTCTTTGACCCAATTGCTTTCAATGGCATGTTATTTAATCTCCACATATTCATGTTTTTTTTCCAGCTTTCTTCCTGTAGTTAATTTCCAGTTTCATACTGTTTTGGTAAAAAAAAAAAAAATATGCTCAGTATCATTTAAATCTTCTTAAATTTATTGGGACGATTTTCATGCCCCAACATATAGTCTATCCTTGAAAATGTTCCATATGGACTTGAGAAAAATGTATTACATTTTTTTAAAATGGAAAGTTCTATATACTGTATATCTATATGCTTCTTTGATTTAATGTGTCATTTAAGGCCAATATTTCCTAATTGATATTCTGTTTGAATGACCTGTACATTGCTGTCAATGGCATGTCCAGGTTCCATACTGTAATTGTATTTTTGTCAGTTTCTCCCTTTAGGCCTGTTAGTAATTGCTTTATGTATGTGGTGCTCACACATTGGGTGCGTATGTATTTATATAATGTCTTCTTGATAAATTATCCTTCTTATTATTATAAAATATCCATCTTTGTCTCTTGTTACCATTTTTTATCTTGAAATCTATTTTGCTTGATATAAGTATGGCTACCCCTGCTTTTTTCTAGGTGCCATTTTCTTGGAGAATCATCTTCCACTTCTTTACTTTGAGTCTATATTTGTATTTATAGCTGAAATGGGTCTCCTGAAAGCAACATATTGTTAGGTCTTGTTTTTTTGTTTGTTTGTTTGTGTTTTGTTTTTTTTTGAATCCATCCCTTTACTTTGTGCCTTTTGATTGGTGAATTTATTCCATTTACATTTAGGGTGATTATTGATATACTAGAGGCCCAATGTGCGAATTCATGTGGGGGGGGGTACAGAAGGGCGGGACCTGGGAAAGGGGTCACATCCTTCTTCACTCACCCCCAATCTCCCATTCCAGCCTGGGGCCCGAAGGCTCCGGTAGGGTTGGGAGAGGAGGCGACGGATACTGGACCTGGCGCAGAAGGAACAGATGCTAGATGCTGATGCCACCCTGCCACCGCGCCCCCTCCCTCCTCCTTCCCTCCTCACCCTGCTGCTACCACAGTGGGCAGGAGGCTCTTGGGGAAGGGAGTGGATGGGAGTGAGACAAACCTTTGTGTTGAGGGATCACTTTCAATAGATCACAGCAAGGGAACTGCTCTGCTACGTACAAAACCCTGACCCAGAAGCATGTCATCTATAAATGGATTAACACCAGCAGCCGATGGGGGAGCGGCTGGCCGGGGGGGACCATTGGCAGTTGGTTGGCTATGGGAGGTTGGCTATGGGAGTGTGATTACCACCATGGGGCAGTTCTCTTGCATTGAGCGTATGCCCCTGGTGGTCAGTG
>NW_005872085.1:112192-113974 GCF_000147115.1 Myotis lucifugus
AATAGGGGGAGGTGGGGGCCCCGGCCCCCTGTCACACACTGAGCAGGGCGGATGAGGGGGGTGGGGCGCCGCACCTGTCACAGTCAGGGCAGGGCCGATGAGGAGGTTATGGCTCTACTCCGTCACACACAGAGCAGGGCCCGTGGGGGGCAGGGGTTGGGGCACCGCCCCCTGTCACACACAGAGCTGCAGGGCGATCAGGGGTTTTGGGTGCTGCCCCCTGTCACGCTGATCCTGGTACCGGGAGGCCTCGCAGCTCCGCTGATCCCGGTGCTGGGAGGCATATTACCCTTTTACTATATAGGATAGAGGCCTGGTGCATGGGTGGGGGCTGGCTGGTTTGCTCTGAAGAGTGTCCTGGATCAAGGTGGGGGTCCGGTTTGGGTGCCTGGCCAGTCTGGATGAGGGGATGATGGCTGTTTGCAGCTGGTCACACCCCCTCCAGGGTGGGAATCCCCACTGGGGTGCCTGGCCTGTCTGGGTGAGGGGCTGAAGGCTGTTTTCAGGCTGGTGGGTGACTGAAGCTCCCAACCTCTCCTTTTTTTCTTTTTCTTTTTTATTCTGGGCCAGCTTTAGCTCTGAGTCTTGGCTCCAGCTCTTAGGCCTCGGCTGCTGAAAGCAGGTATCTGGTTTGTTTGGGTTCTATAATGGAAACACTGTTTCAACTCCAGCTCTGAGATCCCGGCTGGCTGAAAGCAGGTTTCTGGGGTTTGTTTAGATTCTATATTTATAACAATGTTTCAAACTGCAAGCTCAGAGGCCAGCAAGGCAGGCGGGGAATGTTGGAGTCCTCCGTCACTGAAGCAAGCAAGCCTCATATTCGCTTCAAGCTGCCTGGCTGCTGGCCCCCATCTTGGCTGGCAGTTAATTGGCATATCGCCCTGATTAGCCAATGGGAAGGGTAGCAGATGTACGGCTAATTACCATGTTTCTCTTTTATTAGATAGGATAGATGAGACCTTACTGCAGCCATTTTATCTTTTGTTTTCTGGTTGCTCTATAGCTTCATTGTGTCTTTTCCCTTGTATTTCAGTCTGCTCTTTTAGTTTGGTTTCCTATGTTTTTTTCCCCCCTCCATTTCCTCTTTTTTTGTTTTACATGTCTAAGCTCTAGATTTTGTTTTGTGCTAACCATTTAGTTTATGTAACAACATTTCATACATACAATAGTTTATTTCTGGGTGCATCTTATTGTCATGCACCTGTGCA
The DNA here is from genome assembly GCF_000147115.1 of Myotis lucifugus. Lineage (NCBI taxonomy): Eukaryota > Metazoa > Chordata > Mammalia > Chiroptera > Vespertilionidae > Myotis > Myotis lucifugus. The sequence goes on from NW_005872085.1 coordinate 113,401, forward strand.
AGTTCAGTCCTTTTCCTTCTCCCCTTTTATGTTCTTGTTGTTACAAAATATCTCTTTTTATGCTGTGTATTTGTTTTCAAATTTCAGAAGTTACAGTCTTATTTTTAGAAGCTTTTCCCCCTTTAATCTTTGTTATAATTAAGTGTTTGATATTCTATTTTTAAATAGAGTTGCAATGTCCTGCTTAGGTCTGCTTGCTTGTCATCCTAGTCAAAGTCTATACATTTTCCTCTGTTTGTTTCAGGAAGAAGAGCTCCTTTCAGCATTTCTTGGAATGCAGGTGTTGGGGTGGATATTTCCTAGCTTTCATTTGTCTGGGAAGGGCTTTATTTCTCCTTCAGATCTAAAGATTAACTTTTCTGAATATATTATTCTGGTCTGGTCTTTCAATATTTTGAATATTTTTTCCACTCTCCCCTGACTTATAAGGTTTCTGTTGAAAAATCTAATGATGGTCTAATGAGGTTCTTTGTAGACTATAGTCTTTTTTTCCCTGGCTGCCTTGAGAATTCTTTCTCTGTCATTAACTTTTGTACAGATATATATATATATATATATATATATATATATCTCT
>NW_005872085.1:115886-119686 GCF_000147115.1 Myotis lucifugus
TGCTCTGTGCATAACAGGGGGCAGCGCCCAACCCCCTGTATTGGCCCTGCTCTGTGCATGACAGGGGCTGGCGCCACAACCTCCCCATCGACCCTGCCTTAAGTGTGACAGGGGGCAGTGCCCCAACCCCTCAATCGGCCCTACCTTGAGCATGACTGAGGGTGGCATTGCAACCTCCCAATCTGCCCTGCTCTGTGCATGACAGGGGGCAGCGTCCCAACTCCCCACTCAGCCCTGCTCTGAGCCCGACCAGGGGCTGCACCTAGGGATTGGGCCTGCCCTCTGCCACCCTGGAGCAGGCCTAAGCCAGCAGGGCGTTATCTCCCGAGGGGTCCCAGGCTGCGATAGAGCACAGGCCGGGCTGAGGGACCCCCCCTTCCCCCGCGAGTGCACAAATTTTTGTGCACCAGGCCTCTAGTAGTAACTATAAAAACAGAAATAAAGAATGACATATAACAAATAAAGAACACATTGGAAGAAATACACAGCAGATTAAGGGAAGCTGAGGAATGAATCAGTGAATTTGAAGAAAGGGTTGAAAAAATCTCTCAATCACAGAACCAAAAAGAAAAATAATAATTAAAAAACAGGAGGACAGCTTAAGGGAGCTGTGGGACAACATGAAATGTAACAATATTAGAATAGTAGCTGTGCCAGAAGTGGCAGAAAGGGAGAAAGGGATAGAGACCATATTTGAAGAAATAATGGCAGAAAACTTCCCTAACCTGATAAAGGAAAATGTCACACCAGTTCAGGAGGCACAGAAACCCCCAAGCAAGAAGAACCCAAACAGGCCCACACCCAGACACATCATAATTAAAATGTCAAAAATTAGACCAAGAGAGAATTTTAAAGGTAGCAAGAGAAAAGCAAACTGTTACCTGCAAAGAAGTTTCCATAAGGCTGACACCTGATTACTCATCAGAAACTGTGCAAGCCAGAAAGGAATGGCATGAAGTACTCAAGGTAATAAAAAGCAAGGATCTGAGACCAAGATTACTGTATCCAGCAAGGTTATCATTCAAAATATATGGTCAAATAAGCTTCCCAGAAAAAAAAGGATAAAGGAGTTCATCACTACCAAGTCATCATTACAAGAATGCTAAAGGGACTGCTGTAATGACAAGAAATATATAGAGAAACCTAGGCATGCAGAATTAAAATGGCAATAAATAAATAACTATCAATAATAACCTTAAATAAAAATGGATTAAATGCTATCATCAAAAGACACTATGAAAAAGCAAAAGACACAGGGTAGCTGAATTAATACAAAAATATGACCCAACTATATGCTGTCTACAAGAGACCCACCTCAGAACAAAAGAAACACACAGGATGAGAGTGAAGGGATGGAAAATTTTTCCATGCAAATGGAAGTGAAAAAAAGCTGGGGTAGCAATACTCATATATAACAAAATAGACTTCAAAATGAAGGCCATAACAAGAGACAACAAAGATCACTACATAATACTACAGGGCTTGATCCAACAAGAGGATTTAACCCTGGTAAATTATATGCACCCAATATAGGAGCACTTAAATATATAAAAATAACTTCTAGAGAACTTTAAGGGAGATTTCGACAACAATACTGTCATAGTAGGGGACTTAACACCCTGATGACTTCACTGGATAGATCTTCCAGAGAAAAGTTGACAGGGAAACAGTGATTCTAAAGACACACTGGATCAGATGGATTTAATTGACATTTATAGAATATTTCACCCCAATGCAGCAGAATATATATTCTTCTCAAGTGCACATGGATCATTCACAAAGATAGACCACATGTTAGGACACAAAACAAGTCTTTACAAGTTCAAGAAGATTGAAATCAACCCTAACCGGTTTGGCTCAGTGGCTAGAGCATTGGCCTGTGGACTAAAAGGTTCCCAGGTTCGATTCCGGTCAAGGGCATATACCTTGGTTGTGAGCACATTCCCAGTAGGGGGTGTGCAGGAGGCAGCTGATGAATGTTTCCTCTCATTGATGTTTCTAACTCTCTATCCCTCTCCCCTCCTCTCTGTAAAATATCAATAAAATATATTCAGAAAAAAGATTGAAATCATACAAGCATTGTCTCAGATCACAGTGGAATGAAATTAGAAATCAACTACAGTAAAAACACCCCAAAACATTCAAACATATGAGGCTAAATAGCATCTTATTATACAATGAATGGGTTACCAATTAGATCAAGAAAGAAATCAAACACTTCCTGGAAAAAAAATGAAAATGAACACACAACAACCCAAAATCTAAGGGACACAGCAAAAGCAGTTCTGAGACCGAAGTTCCTAGCACTAAAGGCCTACCTCAAAAAAATTAGGAAAATTAACAATAAACTATTTAACCCTACAACTTAAAGCACTAGAAAGAGAACAACAAGAAAAGCCCAGAGTACATAGAAGGAAGGAATTAATAAAAATTAGAGCAGATATAAATGACATAGAAACTAAAAAAAAACAAAACAAAAAAAAACAATACAAAAAATCAATGAAACCAAGAGCTGATTCTTTGAAAGGATAAACAAAATTGATGAACAATTAGCCACACTTATCAAGAAATAGAGAGGACCTAAATAAATAAAATTAGAAATGAAGACAGAGAAGTAATCACTGACACCACTGAAATACAAAAGATTATAAGAAAATACTATGAACAACTATGCCAACAAGCTGGACAATGTGGATGAAATAGACAAATTCCTAGAAAAATACAATCTTCCAAAACTGAATCAGGAAGAGGCAGAAAACCTGAATAGGCCAATAATAACTGATGAAATAGAAGCAGTAATATATAAAAAAAAAAACTCTTGGAGGGAAGGAGGGGGAGGGTGGACAGGAGGCAGGATATCAACCAAGGACTTTGTATGCATATATGCATAATCCATGGTCACAGATAATGGGGTGGTGAGGGCCTGGGGCTGGGGGTAGGGGTGGGCTGGAGGGGGTAAATGGGGGAAAATTTGGACATATGTAATACTTTCAACAATGAAGAATTATTTAAAAAATGAAATAAAAATGTCATAAATCCCTACTTTAAAAAAAAATTCACAATCTTCCATGTCTTGAGTTTGGTGTCTTGAAAAGTCTCCGGATGGCTTTCTTTAGCTTAGCCCAGTTTCCAGGGAAGCATTGTTTTTTTCCAGGCTGTAAAATGGCAGAACTCCTGGATATATAATTTATTCTGTTGAAAAAAAAAAGCATGCAGTATCTATGACCTATCTGCAGAAGGAGTTTTTGTAAATGTAGATTTTGATGTATTAGGTCACCCTGAAAACAATACAAGAAAAGGGATCCCCAGGAAATCTGGTGGAGCGAATACTGCAATAAATTTTTTTACTTCTCTTTGTTAAAAAAAAAAAAGAGACTTTTTTTTATTCCTTCTGAGCTACCTTGTTACCTTGGTTATTTATGGTACTTGATGGATGGTTTCATTGCCTGGGCATGTAAAGTAGTAAACTCTTCTATATTAGGTACTGTTTTGTTCTTAACCATTCAGCAGTTGATGAGTGGAGCTTTATTTTGTTTTCTTATAGACTAGAGGCCCGGTGCACAAAATTCATGCTGGGGGGAGGGTACCCCTCAGGCTGGCCTGTGTCTTCTCGTAATCTGGGACCCCTGGGGGGATGTTGGGCCTAAACCAGCAATCAGACATCCCTCTCACAATCTGCATGCACCAGTAACCATACTTTACATACAGGTGAAAAGGCATCTTGCTGTTGTATGGGCAGCTACATTTTTTTGCCCCGATTATAAAGAGTTGTATATAACATGATCCTTCTGAGGCAGTAG
>NW_005872085.1:121197-129468 GCF_000147115.1 Myotis lucifugus
ATACACATATAAAGTTAAATCATATGGGTAATGGTCTTTTCTCTGACTTGATTTACTGAGGCATAATACACTCTAGGTCACAAAAGATTTCATTTTTACGGGCCGGAGTAGTAGTCCCATGATATATATATATATATATATATATATATATATATATATATATATAATCTCCACTGTTTTTATCCACCCATCTACTGATGGACATGTGGAGTTGCTTCCCATAGTCTGGGCTATTGTAAACAATGCTGCAGTGAACATAGAGGCACATATATTCTTTCAAATTAGTGTTTTGGTTTTCTTCAGATATATATACCCAGAAGTGGAATCACTGGTCATAAGGCAGTTCCATTTTTTATTTTGTGAGGAACCATCACACTGTTTTCCATAGTGGCGGCACCAATTTGCAATTCCAACAACAGTGCAAGAGGGTTCGCTTTTCTCTACATCCTTGCCAACACTTATTGCTGGTTGATTTATTAGTGATAGCAATTCTGACAGGTGTGATGTGATCTCATTGTGGTTTTAATTTGCATTTATCTGATGATTAGCGGCATTGAGCATCTCTTCATATGTCTATTGGCAATCTTTGGAGAAATGTGCATTCAGGTTCTTAGCCTATCTTTTTATTTTTATTTTATTATTATTATTATTATTTTTTGTTAATCCTCACCTGAGAATATTTTTTCCACTAAGTGTTTAGAGAGAGTAGAAGGGAGAGGAGGAAGATGAGAGAGAGAAAAAAAGAGAGAGAGAGAGAAATATCAATGTGAAAGAGACACATCAATTGGTTACCTCCCACACATGCCCCAACTTGGGCCAGGGATCAAACCTGCAACCCAGGTACATGCCCTTGACAGGGAATTGAACCCGAGACCCTGTGGTGCACAGGGCTGATGCTCTAAGCACTGAACAACACCAGTCAGGGCATAGCCTATTTTTAAAAATTGGATTGCATTTTTTGGTGTTGAGTTTTATGAGTTTTTAAAATAAATTTTGGATATTAACTCCTTATCAAATGCATTATTGGCTAATATCTATTTTCATTTTGTAGATTGTCATTTTGTTATGTTGATGGTTTCCTTTGCTATGTAAAAACTATATTGTTGAAAGTCTTACATAGGTCCAGGTTTTTCTCCCATTAACCTCTTCCAGCCAGCTCTCATCCCTCCACCCCCCAACCCCAGGTCCTCACCACACCATTGTCTGTGGCCAAGGGTTATGCATATATGCATAGAAGTCCATTGACTGATCTCTTCCCACCCACCCTCCCCCACCTTCCCTCTGAGATTCGCAGTCTGTTCTATGCTTCCGTGTCTCTGGATCTATTTTGTTCATCTGTTTATTTTGTTCATTTGATTCCACATATGAGTGAGATTATGTTATACTTATCTTTCTCTGACTGGCTTATTTCACTTAGTATAATACTCTCCAGGTCCATCCATGCTGTTTCAAATGGCAAGAGTTCTTTCATTTTTATTGACATGTAGTATTCCTTGTGTAGATGTGCCACAGTTTTTTTTTTTTAATCCACTCATCTGCTGATGGGCATTTAGGCTGTTTCCAAATCTTAGCTATTATAAATTGCACTGCTATGAACATAGGGGTGCATACATTCTTTCTGATGAGTGTTTCAAGTTTCTTAGAAATGGGGTCCCTGGGTCAAATAGCAGTTCCATTTTTTGAGGAAACCCCATACTGTTTTCTGCACCAGTCTGCATTCCCACGAGCAGTGTACTAGGGTCTCCTTTTTTCTACATCCTTGTCAGCACTTGTCATTTGTTGATTTGTTGTTGGTAGCCATTCTGACAGTGTTATGCCCAGATTTCAATATCCCCAAAGACCACCAGGGAGCCGAGTCCGATGCAAAAGCAAAGAGCCTTTATTCAAGCTCAAGCTCGGTCCCTCCACCTCTACCGACTCAGAGGCAGGATGCAAGAGAGCCCCGAGTTCCAGAAGCACAGCAATTTTATAGGGCTTGGGGTCAGGTGGTGGGGTGATGCTCGGACCACTGAGTTGGCTGATTCCGATTGGTTGGGTGAGGGCTAGGGTCCAGTTACACAAAGACAGGATGCAGTTAGCATACCTTTGGCTTTAGGTTATTCCCCTTGCATTCCCATTGGCTGATTTGAGGGTGGGCTGGGTAACTGACACATTCTCTGGGTTTTTTTCAGAAAGGAATCATGTTGGGGACATAGTTACACAAGATGGAGGACGCAGTATAAAATGGAGTCAGTCCTGCTCTGCCCTTTCAACAGGTGTGAGGTGATACCTCATTGTTGTTTTGATTTGCATCTCTTAGATGATTAGTGACTTTAATCATTTTTTCATTAGTCTCTTGGACATTTATATGTCCACTTTGGAGAAGTGTCTATTTAGGTCCTTTGCCCATTTTTTAATTGGATTGTTTTTCTTCGTTTTGTTAAGTTGTATGAGTTTCCCATAAAATTTGGAGATTAACCCCTTATCATATGTATCATTGGCAAATATGTTCTCCCATATCGTGGTCTCTCTTGTTTGTTGATGTTTCTTTTTCAGTGCAGAAGGTTTTTATTTTAATGTGGTCCCGTTTGTTTCTTTTCTTCGTAGTTTCCATTATCCTAGATGATGTATCGGTAAACACATTGCTGTGAGAGATGTCTGACATTTTGGTGTTGATGGTTTCTTCGAGGATTTTATGGTTCCATGTCTTACATTTAAATCTTTTATCCATTTTGAGTTTATTCTTGTGTATGGTGTAAATTGGTGGACTAGTTTAATTATTTTGCATGTACCTGTCCAATTTTCCCACACCATTTATTGAAGAGACTGTCTCTGCTCCATTATGTGTTCTTATCTCTTTTGTCATATATTAACTGAGCATAGGGGCTTGGGTTGATTTCTGGGTTCTCTGTTCTGTTCCATGGATCTATATGTCTGTTCTTGTGCCAGTACCAGGCTGTTTTGGTTATAATGGCTTTATAGTATAGTTTGATATCCAGTATTGTGATACCTCTAACTTTTTTCTTCTTTATCAAGATTGCTGCAGCTATTTGGGATCTTTTTCGATTCCATATAAATTTTTGGAGTGTTTGTTTTAGGTCTGTGAAATATGCCATTGGTATTTTAGTAGGGATTGCATTGAATCTCTAGATTGCTTTGGGTAGTATGGACATTTTAATGATGGTGATTCTACCAATCCATGAACATGGTATATTCTTTCACTTGCTTATATCTTCCTCTATCCCTTTTTTCAATGTCCTGTAGTTTTCTGAGTACAGGTACTTTGCATCCTTGGTTAAATTTATTTCTAAGTATCTTAATTTTTGTTGCAATGGTAAATGGGGTTGTTTTTTTAGTTTCTCTTTTTGTGAGTTCATTATTGGTGTATAAAAATGCCATTGATTTCTGCATGTTAATTTTATATCCTGCTAGGTTTCCAAATTCATTTTATAAATCTAGTAGTTTTTTGGTAGAGTCCTTAGGGTTTTCTATGTACAATATTATGTCATCTGTGAATAATGAGAGTTTTAATTCCTCCTTTCCAAATTGGATGCCTTTTATTTCTTCTTCTTGTCTGATTGCTGTGGCTAGGGCTTCCAGTACTATGTTCAACAAAAGTGGTAAAAGTGGACATTCCTTATTATTGCTGTTCTTAGGGGAAATGGTTTTAGTTTTTGTCCATTGAGTATGATGTTGGCTGTAGGTTTTTTGTACATGGTTTTATTTATATTGAGTTATGATCCCTCTATTCCCACTTCACTGAAAGTTTTTATCAAAAAGGAGTGTTGGATTTTGTCAAATGCTTTTTCTGCATCAATTTAAATGATCATGTGATTTTTGTCTTGCAATCTGTTTATGTGCTCTCTCACATTTATTGATTTGCGAATTTTGTACCAGCCTTGCATCCCGGAATAAATCCCATTTGGTCATGGTGTCTGATCTTTTTAATGTATTGCTGGATCCAATTTGCTAAAATTTTGTTGAGGATTTTAGTGTCTATGTATCATAAATCAGTGCGGAATTTGTCAAGTGCTATTTTCTACATCTATTGATATAATCATATTATTTTTATTTTGTTTATGTGGTGTATCATGTTATTTGATTTGTAGATATTGTATCAACTTTGCATGCCAAAATAAATCTCCCTTGATCATGATGTAAGATCTTTTTAATGTATTACTGAATTTGGTTTCCTAATAGTATATGGGGATATTTGCATCTATGTTGGCCCATAATTTGCATCTATGTTTGCAAAAATTATTGGCCTATAATTTTCTTTCTTTGGAGGACCTTTATCTGGTTTTGGAATTAGGATAATGTTGGCCACCTAAATTGAGCTTGGGATTCTTGTTTTGTGTCTAACATGTTATCTATCCTAGAAAATGTCCCATGTGCACTTGTGTATTCTGCTTCTTTGATGTGGAATGTTCTGAAAAAAACAAAACAAAACACAAAACAAAGCAATTAAAACTATATCTGTTCTAGTGTGTTGCTTTAGGCTTCTGTGTCCTTGTTAATTTTCTGCCTGAAGATCTCTCTATTAATGTCAATGGTATGTTAAAATTCCCTACTATGATTGTCTTATTGTTGATCTCTCAATCAACATTCATACCCATCAAGATTTGCTTCATGTATTTAAGTGCTTCTGCTGTTGGGTGCATAAGTGTTTACAAAGATTATATCCTCTCATTATATCTCTTTATAATTATATAATGTCTTTTTTTTCAAAATTTTTATTGTCTAAAGTTTTACATATGTCTCCTTTTTCCCCATTGACCCCCTATAATGTCATTTTTTGTCTCTTATTATAACACTTGTTTTAAAGACTATTTTATATGATATAAGTATTGCTATCCCAGCTTTTTTTTCTTTTCATTTGCATGAGATATTTTTTTTCATTTCATTCCTTTACTTTCAGTTCTTGATGACTCTGGTGAAGGTCAGTGTCTAGTGCAGTGGTTCTCAACCTTCCTAATGCCACGACCCTTTAATATAGCTCCTCATGTTATGGTGACCCCCAATCATAAAATTATTTTCACTGATACTTCACAACTGTAATTTTGCTACTGTTATGAATAAAATGTAAATATTTGATATGCAGGATGTATTTAGGAGACCCCTGTGAAAGGGTCGTTCGACCCCCAAAGGGGTCGTGACCCACAGGTTGAGAATCGCTGTTCTAGTGTGTTCATTTCAGATCATGTATTCGTCATTTATAACTCTATTTTATAGTTTCCTTATGCCCTTTTATGCCTACTATCTTTTTATTTAAGCTCTCACTGAGTTTATCCATAAAAGTTCCTTGAACATTCTTATAATGATTGTTTTCAACTCTATATCTGGTGGATTGTTTGCCTCCCTTTTATTTAGTTCTTTTTGGGGTTTTTTTTTTCCTGTTCGTTTATTTGGGGGCATGCTTTTTTGTCTTCCCATTTTAGCTACTTCTCTGTGTTTGTTTCTGTGTATTAGGTAGGTTTTCTTGGTAAAGTGGAATTATGTTGCAGGTCTCCAGTGGGACTTAGTAGCACAATCTCTCATATCACATGAGGAAGATGCTCCAGGAATGTCCCTTGTGTGGGTAATGTAAGCCCTATTGTAGTCTTGATTATTGTTGGCCCCTCTATGCATGGTGTTAACCCTCAGCCTGGCTGGCTGTGAGGACTGACCCTGACCACAGTGTACATACAAGCTGCTATGCTGGTGCTGACCACATGAAGCACAACTGGCCTCAACAGGGTGTGGTGCCTGATGAGATCTCCCTTTGGATATGCTGCTTATGGAGCTAATTGTGTCCTGCTCTGGAATGTGGTCTGAAGCCCTTCATCAGATGTGTTGGTTCGTGGGCCTCTTGGGTGGGACTCTGGTGAAGGTCAAAGTCAGATACTGCCTGTGACTCGCCCTGAACTACTTGCCTGGAGCTACGAAGTGATCCAGTCTGTGGCTGCCTGTGCTGGGCCTAGATGTGCACTGGAGGGTCAAAGGTGTATGACAAGTTCTCACAGCACTGAGCCCCGGGGCCGCTCAGCAAAAGGCCGAGGGCACCCTGAGATGGGTGCGTGCCTGCGGGTTGTCCATTAGGCTCAGCCACTGGAAGAGCTCTGGCTGTACGCCAGTTGAGTGAGGCAGGTGCTCAGTGAGTTACCAGGTAGGGGAGATGGTGGTCACTGCATTAATACAGATGCAAATTCAGTGCAGTGTTAGTGCTGGGTCTGAGACCATTCGGCAAAAGGCTCAGGGTACACCAGGGTCAGCTGCCACCTCCTGGGGTCTGCAGACATTTGTGGTGGGGCAGTGCCTCAGGGAGATGTCAGGGTGTGACCAGTAGAGTTCATCAGGTTAAACATTTTACTAGTAAGATGGAAGGAGGGCTTTGCACAGGAAATATGGTGCCTGTCAAGTGTTTTTCAAGAAAGACTGTAAGGCAGGCCCAGGCTGGCTGCCATCAGCAGATTCTTCCATCATGTGTAGGCTTGGCAGGGTGGGGCATCGGAAAGTCAGCAAGATTGGGCTAGTGCATCTCCTGGGCTAATGGCATATGGAAGGCAGTGCTCAACCCAGGAAAGATGATGTTTGTGGGCAGTGTGAGAGAGGACTCAGCATAGAAACATTTGTAGCTGTCCTTCTGTCACCTCCCTGAGGCCACACAACCCAATCTCTCCCTCTATCACTCCAATTTCCTCCAGAGCCCAAGGTGAATACCTGGGTACAAAATGGTTTATGCTGGCTCTTTAAGAAGATGCTGGTATTTCCAGCTGTCTCTTATCTCAACTAGGGGGATGGAACCCCTACTGATTTTCACAGCCAGATATTCTATGGGCTCCTCTTCCCTGCCCTGGGGCTCTGGGCTGGGGATCCCAATATAGGATTCAGACCCCATCACTCCTCTGGGGACACCCCTGCAGCTGAGCTATCTTTCTGGATTCTTAACTGCTGGCCTGGGTAAAGGGCCAACCGTTTTTGCATTTCTGGTCCTCTTACTAGTCATGAGGTGCTATATCATTAGTTATAAGACTTCTATTCAGCTAGTCTTCAGATGGTTATTTATGTTGATTGATTTATAATTTAGTTGTAATTTTGATATGGTCCTGAGAGGAGTGAGTATAACTTCCACCTATTCTGCTGCCACATGGATCTTCTACTGAGGCTTGTTCTGTGACCGAATTTGTTATCTATCCTGGAGAATGTTTCATGTGCACTTGAAAAAAATTGTGTATTCTTCAGTTTGGGCATAAAATGTCTTTAAAAACATCGATTAAGTTAACCTAGTGCATTGTGACCTTTAAGGTCATTATTTTCTTATTAATTTTCTGTCTGGCTGAGCTCTATTGATGTGAGTGAGTTACTAAAATCCCCCTACTATTATTGTATTATTGCAGAATTCTTCCTCTATGTCTATTAATAATTGCTTTATATATTTAGATGCTCCTATGTTGGGTATGTAGATATTTACAATTATTATATCGTCTTCTTGGATGGACCCATTTATAATTATGAAGTGTTCTTTGTCTTTTCTTACATTTTTTTGTTTTAAAGTCTGATTAGTCTTATATGAATACTGATACCCCAGGTTTCTTTAAATTTCAATTTGCATGGACTGTCTTTTCGTCCCTTCACTTTAGATCTGTATGTCTTGTTTTTGTATTTGAAATGAGTCTCTTGTAAGTAGCATATAAGTGGGTCATGTTTTTAAATCCATTTACTGTATACATTTTTATTAGAGCATTTCATCTATTTACATTTAAAATAATTATTGATAAGTATGTACTTATTATCATTTTGTTCATTGTTTTTTGGTTGCTTTAATAGTTCTCTGTTCCTTTCTTTTTCTCTGATCTCTTCCCTTGTAATTTGCTGCTTTTCTTTACAGTTTTTGTTTGGCTTTTTTTGTTTGACTAGGTTAACTGAATAGATTTTTTTAGAACATTTTAAGCCTCTTTATTCTTTGTATATGTTTTATGGGGTTTTGGTTTATGGTTACCATGAAATTTATGTATATCATTTCTGTATAGTAGTCTGATTTTAGCTTTTAGGTATTTAAGTTCAAATATATTCTACAAGGACTACATTTTTACTTCCCCTTCCATACTTTGTTATTGATGGTATGTATAAAATTGTTTTTGTGTTGTTTGTGAGTTGAATTTCATACTTTTTTCTTTTGACCTTCATACTAGCTTTTTAAATTTCTGATTAACTGTATTATTAAATATTTGGCTTTACTTGTGACATATTTTCATTCTTCATTTCTGATTATGGCCTTACCTTTTCTGCATAAAAAACACTCTAACACTTTTT